>NW_004524912.1:648407-655508 GCF_000260255.1 Octodon degus
ATACCACATCTTTTTCAACCATTCCTCAGGTGATGGGCATCTTGGTTGTTTCCAAGATTTGGCTATCACAAATTGTGCTGCTATAAACAGACACATATATCCCTATGATATGATGTTTTCAGATCCTCTGGGAAAATAACCAGTAGAGGAATAGCTGGTTTAAATGGGATTTCCAGTCCAACTTTTCTAAGGAGTCTCCACACTTATTTCCATAATGGTTGCACCAGTCTACATTCATACCAGCAGTGGGGAAGTGTTTCTTTTTCCCCACAAGAAGCTGTATTTATTTTAATATTATGTATCTTTTTCTTTCTGCTTCATAGTACTTATGACAGCTACACTTTTGCATTTATGTGTGTAAAGCTTTAAATAATATAAGTGCTGTTGAGTTTGTTGAACTTGCCTTTTCATTATCTTGTTCTATCTTGCTACATTCTAGACCATGAGACAGAGTCACATATGACCTGACAGCTACTAAAACCATCTCCTTTTAAGTACTTGACATCTCACGTTTCAACTGACCATTCAGGTTGAAAACAAACTTACATGATTTGTTATTTTTAGGCACTTATTTTCCTTGTCAATCACATAGTATTCTTAGTGAAATTACCCATTATTTCCTTATAAACATATTTAAATTGTATTTCCTGTTAGCTACATGCCTGTTTCTTTCTGTGTTTCAAAATATATTGTATTATTTTCCTTATGTTGTTTTACACCTAGAGGAATTCTCATATTTTTATATTCTAAAGGGTCTTTATATTCAGAAGTTAAATTCTCTGTTCTTATATGTTGCCTTTTTGTGCTGTGCTGGGAACTCATTTCTAATGGATTTTATGTCATGATTTTTGCATTTTGTAGTCAAAACTGCCTAATATGTCAGTGATAAGCTACTTGTCTTCTTCCGAGCCATTCATTTTTCTGTTTCCTTTCTTTGTCATATTCATCTTTTACCCAATATTTACCTTTTACTTGTGTAACACAGATTCCAGTCAAACTTTTCTAAGGAGTCTCCACACTTATTTCCATAATGGTTGCACCAGTCTACATTCTCACCAGCAGTAGAATTTTACTTTTACTTGTGTAACACAGATTCACTGATGTCATCTGCTGCATGATTGTCACTCCTTCCAGGCAAAACTGCACTATAGATTTTGAGCTCAATCTCCTACTTATGAGAGGCAACTACTTCACAGTGGAATGTCATCTCCAAAGACTCAAAAAGACCTCAGTTGTAAAATTTTCAATATGTTGTTAATGTGGCAAACACAGAGATTAAATATTACATTCTTTGCTCTACATATTGCTTTATTTTTATTGATTTTTGTTTTTCTTATTTTAGTTAATAATTAATTACCTTTATTCAAATTTTAAAAAATATTGAAGTGTGTTAAGAAATGTATTTTTAAAAACGTCATTTCTTCTATTTTATTAATTTTATTGAGCAAGAAATACCAATGAGACATTTTCCAAACAGGTTAATAAGACAGTTACCATAATTAATACATTGCATACTATTGTCCTCAAAGTAATTATTCATAGTATAAGATGCAGACATGATATCTTATCGAAATGCTATTAGTACAAATCTTTCTCAGTGATGGAAGAGAAAGTAGCTGTATATCTATACTAAATATTTTGCATGTACACACACATATATATGCTGATATATATATATGTATATATATATACATATATATATGTGTGTGTGTGTGTGTTATTTTCACTACAAAATGACTGTCATTTATATCCCCCTTTTTTTAGTTTGTCAGAGATGGATATTCCATTGCCATTCAAACATTGTAGGATCGTAAATTCAGCAAAATGATTCATGTAGTCCACTAGTCCATAATAATAGTGGGTTATCCACAGAACCTGCAATGTCAAAAGTTGTTGACTTGAGCCATTTAGAGTTCAGCATATTAATATGGATTTACTATTTATATCTCGTTTTTATATTTTTCTGATGCATGGTTAAGACCAAGATAAAACATGAGAGGGGCAAAACCAACATTTATACGCACAAGATGGGTAAGACAATGATCTGGAGAAACATTAGCAGGTTTTTGAAAATAGTAGTTAATTGGTAAGATTCTCATACTAACTGACTATATATACTGATACCTGTGAATTAAGCAACTGAACTAAAGATAGCAATGTGTAATAGTAGAGTCATGCTTGGAATACCTATCATTCTGGTCTTCTAGATATGTACTGCTTGTCATGACATACCAATTATTCTAGATATGTACTGCTTGTCATGACATACAATGCTGTCTCTCAAGTAAATGTTTGTTTAAACAAAAAGGGTAATAAATGAAAAATAAAGACAAGAAAAAAATGTCACAGGACTGTCCTGCTATGATGCTGTATATGGTTAGGTTTCTAAATTTCTGTGTAAAACTATGTATTTGTTTATTCATATTTTAAAAATATTTTTCATTTTTTAAATTTTTGGTTCATATTCTGTAGGGACATAAAGTTTAACTTATCAATACTTGATGGAAAATACTCATTCAATGTTATGCCTAAGATGTTTGATATTCAGACTGTTAGGTTAACCCAATGGCATATGTTGTAGGGTAATAATAAGCTTCTTTTCTGGAGTGTTAACAACCTAAATTTTAAGACCAAAACTTCGAGAAAAAGAAGGGCTGCAAGGTCAGCCTACATTTTGGTTCTAGCCTTTCAGTGTCAGTGAAGACTCAGGCCATAGAAGAACCTATACTGTAACATCATGTAACTCAGATGTGTCCCAAATTTTCTGCTCAGGGAGATTTTGGGGCCAGAGAGGAATGTGATCAATGATGTAGACTGTGCCTAAGGAGAGTCACATCTAGACAAAGCATTCCCTCAGGCTTTCACAGAGAGCAAATTGGTCAAGCAATGGTCATGACTCATCCTCATGGCCGACACTGACAAAGGATCTACAAATTGAGTTACAGGGTTTCAGGATAAATCCTGAGGGGACTTGACTGACTTTATCAGACACAAAAGTTACATTTACTGTTATATGGGTCTTCCTTTATCTTGGTCTTAACAATCCAGCAGAAAGGTACAAAAATGAGGTTAAGGGGTGAAGCCATTTTGGTATGCTGGGCTGTAAAGTGCTCTAGTTAACAACTTCTTACATTGCCAGTCCTGCCATGACCCATTACTATTATGGACTACTGAACTATACTGGAATATTTTGCTGAATTTACTCACCTGCAATATTTAAATGACAATGTAATACTCTTCTTTGACAAAACTAAACAAAGATAAAAAGGATGCAAATGAATGACCATTTTGTATCTGTATATTCAAAATAGTTAAGATAGATATACTTCTACATCTTATTATTCAGTGAATTAAGAGAATGCTACATTCTCTTAATTCACTGAATAATATTTTTTCTAATAGTGTTAGTGGATGGGTTGTAATGTCTGCATTTTGTACAATGAATACCCAATGAGACAACAATGTGCAATGTACTTATTATTGAAACTATCCTACTGATTGGTTTTGAAATGATCTCATTGCTATTTGTTTCTCAACAAAATTATATATAAAAAGACCAAGATAAAGCAAGAACTATATACAAAAATTTTTGTATCTAACAAGGTCAATCAAATCCCCTCAGGCTTTACCCTGAAACACTGTTCAGCAGTTTGTAGATCTTTTGTCAGTGTCAGCTATGTGGATGAATCATGGCCAGTGCTTGTCCAATTTGCTTGTTGTGAAAGCCGGAGAGAATGTTTTCTCTCTAGGTGACTCTCCTTAGGCACACTCTACATCATCAATCACTTTCTTCTCTCATGCTATAATATCCTTGATCAGAAAATTTGGGACACCACTTAGTTAAGGTTGTTGCAGTACAGGTTCTCTGATGTCCTGAGTTCTCACTGACCTTGAAAGGCTAGGGCCAAAATGTTGGCTATCCTTGAAACCCTTGTTTTTCGCTAATTTTTTGGTCTGCAATCTTAAGTTGTTAACCCTCCAGAAGAGAAGCTTAATGATATTATTACAATATAATTTAGGAAGTTGTGCTTAATATCACTATCTGTCTGAATATCAAATGCCTTAGAAGTAACATGGAACAGGTACTTTCCCTCAATCATTGATACTCTAAACTTTAAATCTGTACAACACGTTAAAAATATAAGAAATAAAAAATAGAAAAATAAAAAATAGAAATAATTACATATTTTCACACAGAAATTTAGAAATCTAACATATACAATATTGTAGCAGGACAGTCCAATGACATTTTGTTTTTGTCTCTTGTTTTCATTTATACCCTTTTTTTTAAAACAAACATTTACATGAGGGAGTGTATAGCAGTAATTGATATGACATTAGAGGCAGTATGCATTTAGAAGACCAGAATGACAGGCATTTCAACCATGGCTCTAGTACACTTACTTAGTTCACAGGTATCAAAAAGAATAGATAGATAGATAGATAGATAGATAGATAGATAGATAGATAGATAGATAGATAGATAGATGGATGGATGGATGGATGGATGGATGGATGGATGGATGGATGGATGGATGGATGGATAGATAGATAGATAGATAGATAGATAGATAGATAGATAGAAAGTCAGGGTGAGAATCCTACCAATTAACTGATAGTTTCAAAAACCTGAAGCAGACTCTCAGGACCATTTCCTTAACCATCTTGTGTCTATAAATGTGTGGTTTTGCCCCTGTTATGATTACTAGCTATTCTCCTTGCCCTCTCTTCATTGTTTAATCCTTAAGTTTTTAATTTCCATTTAATTGTGTTATAACTTTCAAATTTTATTTCTTCTTTTGAAATCCTACACTAGGGAGACAATATAATATTTATACATGTGGGTCTGATTTGTTTCATTTATGAGCATATCTTCAAGTGGCATCCACTTATATATGAAAGATTCGAGTTCATTATTGTTCATAGCTGAGTGATACTCTATTGTCTAAAAAATCACATCTTTTTTCATCTATTCCTCAAGTGATGGGCATTTTGGTTGCTTCCAAGATTTAGTTATCACAAATTGTGGTGCTGTAAACATGGGTGCACATATATAAATATGATATGATATTTTCAGTTCTTTTGGGAAAATTCCCAGAAGTGGTATAGCTGATTTGAATGGGATTTCCACTCCTAGATTTAAGGAGTTTCCATACTGATTTCCATAATGATCACACCCAGTCTACATTCTCACAAACAGTAGAGAAGGATTGCTTTTCCCCACAGCCTCTCCAACATTTGTTGGTTGATTTCTTCATGATAGCCGTTCTTTCTAGAGTGAGATGGTAGTACCTCAATATTGTTTTAATTTGCATCCACAGATGGCTAGTGATGTGGAGCATTTTTCATGTATTTATTGGCTTCTAGAATTTATTCTTCTGAGAAGTGTATCTTCATCTTGGATTCCCATTTGTGGATTGGATCTTCACATTTTGCAACCCTAATATTTTGGAGTTCTTTATAAATTCTAGAGAGAAGACTCTGCTGAGTGCTTTTTAGTTAATATTTTTTTCTCAATTTGTGGGATGTCTTTACAATCTGTTTGTAATTTTTTGACATGAAAAACTTCTCAATAAGAGGAGGTCCTAGGTGTTAATGCTTCAAGTATTAACCATGCAATTTGATTTTTGTGAATGAACTCTTTGCTTATGCCTATGTCTTCAAGAGTTACTCCTACTTTCAGCCTCTTTCAGGATATATAGTGTTTCTGATTGTGTGTTCAGATCTTCAATGCATTTTGAATTTACTTTAGTGCAGGGTGGTAGACCTGGGTCAAATTTTGGTTTTTGGCATATAGATAGACAGTTTTTCTAGCACCATTTGTAAAAGAGGCTATCTTTTTCCAGTGAGCATGTTTGGTCCCTTTGTCAAAGACAATGGGAGTGAGTGTGTTTGCAATTGCTTCTGCATCTTCTACTCTATTCCATTGATACTCAGGTCTAATTTTGCCAACACAGTGCTGATTTTATCACCATAGCTTTATAGTATAATTTCAAATCAGGAATTGTAATGCTTCTTGCCCTGTCTTTGTTGCCCAGGATTGCCTTTGCTATTCTAGGTCTTTTCAGGTACCAAATAAATTTTAGGAAGGATTTCTATAGGTCTGTGAGGTATTTTCATGGTATTTTGATAGGGATTGCACTAAATATGTATAACAATTCTGGGAGTATGGCCATCTTCACAATACTGGTTCTTCTTATCCAGGAGCAAGGAATATCTTTCCATTTTCTGAAATCCTCTCCGATCTCTTTTTTCAGAGTTCTGTAATTTTCATTGAACAGATCTTTGACTTCTTTAGTTAGACTAATTCCTAACTATTTAATTTTCCACTGAGCTACTTTAAAAGGTATCATTTCTCTAATTTCCCTTTCAGGGTGTTTGTTATCTGTGTAGAAGAATGCTATTGAGTTTTGGGTATTAACTTTGTATCCTGCTATGCTACTGTTGTGTATTATTCTAGTAGCTTCTTGGTGGAGTTTTTTTTTTTTTTTTGATCTTCCAACTAGAGTATCATGTGTTCTTCAAATAATAATTCAACTTCTTCTTTACTTGTTCTTGTTCCTTTTATTCTCTCTCTTGTCTAATGGCTCTAGCTAATAATTTCAGAAATATAATGAATAGGAGTGGTGATAGTGGACATCTTTGCCTTGTACCAGATCTGAGAATAAAAAAAATTTCAGTTAATCTCCACTTAGAATTATATTAGCCATTGGATTATCATATGAATTTTATCAGATTGAGGAAGAGGCCTTCTATTCCAATTACCTGTAGGACTTTGAACATGAATGAGTATTGGACTTTGTCAAAAGCCTTTTCTGCATCAATTGTGATGATCATGTGGTTTTTGGATTTGGCTCTATTGATATACTGTATTATATTTCTTGATTTGCATATAGTGAAATATACTTGCATCCCTGGGATGAATCCTACCTGGTCTTAGTGTATAATCTTCTTGATGATTTGCTTTATTTAATTTGCTAGGATTTTACTTAGGATTTTTTTTTAGTACATTGTGTGTTGTTATTGCCAAAGTAGTTTCTCATTTTATAAGACATAGGCAAGAAATAATAAGCAAATAACATAGGTACAAACCTCTTTTTT
>NW_004524912.1:657625-682807 GCF_000260255.1 Octodon degus
GGGCCTGCGCTTTGGGTCTGTTCAGGATCCCACGGCCTGGGTCGTCTCACTCACTCGCCGGGCCTGCTTTCTGGTCTGTTCAGGATCCCGTGGCCTGGCTTAATTAGGATTTTTGTATCTATGTTTTATGATGGAGATTGGTCTGTAGTTCTGTTTTTCAGTTGTGTCTTTCCCTGGCTTTGTTATCAGTATAATACTTGCCTTCAGGAATGATTTTGGAAAATATCCCATGTGCAACTGAAAAAAATGTATATTCAGCTGTGATTTGTTGGAACACTCTACATATGCCCACTAAATCCATTTGTTCCAAGGTCTGCTATATTTTTGCTAATTTTCTGTCTTTTTGACCTATCTTTTTGGGAGAAGGGTATGTTATGTTCTCCAGTTAAGATTTTGTTATTTGATATTAGATTTTTCATATCAATTGAGATTTGTCTTCTATGGTTGGGTTCTTGCATGTTTGCTTTATACATATTTATGAGTGTTACATCTTACTCTTGAGTTTTTCCCCTAACCAGTATGTTGTGGCCTTCTTTTTTATTTGATCATTCTTAGTTCGAAGTTGAGACTGTCTGTGAACAGGATTTATATCCTTTTTCTGTGGTGCTGGGGCATGTAGTATAGTTTTCTAACCTTTGACTTTTAGCCTATGAATTTCTTTATGAGTTAAATGTGTTTCTTGTATACAGTACAGTGTTAGATTTTGCTTCCTAATCCACTGTACCAGTCTATACCTTTTAATTGGTGAATTGAGTCCATTTATATTGATGGATATAATTGAGATATATTGATGATGATTGACATGTTATTTACCTGCTGTTGTTTGGAATTATTTCAATTCTCCATCAAACTTGAAAGAGAGTTTTGCAGGGTATAGTAATCTGGGCTAAAATTTGTTTTCATAGAGGACTTGAATTACTGTGCTCTATGCTCTTCTTGACTTAATGTTTTGTGAAGAGAAGTCTGCCATTATTCTGATGGGTTTTCCTTTAAATGTGATCTGTTTCTCTTCTCTGGTAGCTTTTAATATATTTTTCTTGTGCTGGATTTCTAGGATCTTGACTATTATATATCTGCCTGTGTTTTTAATTAGGTTGATGTTATTTGGAGTTCTATATGCTTCAGTTAACTGAATGTCACATTGTTTCACCATATTTTGGATCTTTTATGCTATTACTTCTGCCTATATTCTTACCATATCATTTGTATTGATTTCTTCCTTCTCATTGAAGCCTATTAGTCTCATATTATACATATTACATCGTCTTAGAGATGATGAATTATTTTTTCCTGCATATTAGTTTATTTTTAGATTTGTTCTTACCTTTTCGCTAGCTGTGATGGTGTCCTCAAGATCTGAAACTCTACCTTCACTCTCATCCCAATGGTTTTGCAAGCTTGTGATTGAGATTTTAAGTTCCTCTATATCTTTTTGACTCTGCTTCATGTGATCTATTTTTTTCTTATATTGCTCCTTCTAGGATCCCATCATTTTTCTATTCTCCTCTAATTTTTTTAGTGTTTGCTTTAAAAGCAGTTATTAATTCCTTCATTATTGTTATCCTTTCCTTTTCTTACTTCACACAGCATTTTTGATCTGATTTCCCTTAGGCCTTTTAGCAGTTGTTTCTTTACTTCAGTTGTTATTTATTCAGAGATTTTTTTTTTTTATTTCGGAGGTTATTTCTGATCTGATTTCCTCTATACTTTTGTGCAGTAGGTTCTTTACTTCAGATGCTATTAGTTCAGAGATTTCAGCTCTGTCATTCCCAATTTTTTCTATGCTAATGTCTTCTGCATTTGTTCTTGATGAGCTCTGGGCCTGAGACTGCATTTTGCTCCTTTTTGTCATTTTGTATAGCACCATCCTTTGGCTTTTGCTGTAGAGATTGGGTATTTATAACCTTAGCACCTACTGAAATTCTTACCCAAGAGAGATTATGTGGTTAAGGTAGTTATAGTTTTGTATTTACAGAACTACCATTAGGAACACTAATAATGGGTAGTGATATTTAGCACCTGGCAATCTTTTGCAACTAATAGGTTTGTATTTTAGACAGTAGGAGCAAATATTACATATTTGTAGCTGAGCAGATTCTAAATTGAGAATTTTTACTTAAGCTACTTCCCCTAAATTCAGTCTGATCACTTCCCCTTGGTGTACCTGGTGTCTTCCAGGAAGACTCGTCCATCCAGTTATCCATTGCCCCCTCTATAGATGAAGAAAGAGGAGAGTTCACTCTCCTAGATCTGGGTCTAGCAAAGTGTCTCAGCTTATTGTGTCCGGATCAACCAAGTTTGAAGTCATGCAGAAGTGCCTGGCTTGGGTCAGGATACTGTGCTCAGCTTCTTCCTGCTATAGCCCATGGAAGTTGAACCCTCTATGCCTTTCTGGCTAGGTATTCTGTTCCTGGATTAGCTTTTTGTTTCTGGCCCCTAGCCTCTCTGCAAGGACTTCAGCTTCACACCAGGCCTGTCTGATGGAGGATATTCCTTCTCTTGTTCAGATGGTCCCACACACATGCTGGGCCTGGGCTGGGGCTGATGGGGTTTAGCAGGTGTGGAGCAGAAAGTCTCACTCACCTGTCAGGCCTGGGCTGGGTCTGGAGGTATCTGGTGGGTGTGAAGCAGAAGGTCTCACACATAGGTGGAGTCTGGGCTGAGTCTGGAGGTATCCGGAGGATGCGGGCAGAAGGTATCAGATACATGCCAGCCTGGGCTGGGTCTGGAGGGGTCCAGTGGGGGTGGAGTGGAATTTCTCACCTGATTTTTATTTTTTATGGCCATATTTTTCTTTTGAATTTTCTAGACATGTAATTTATACATTTTAAATCTTATCTATTTTGTGTTATAATACTTAATTTTTAATAAGCTTTTAAGTTTACATATTTTGTTTTAAAATTTTAGATGTATTTCCATGTATGAATTTTTCCCTTTTCCCTTTTCCCTTCTCCAGTTAAATCTTTGTCTTAATTTTTGATGCTACGTATTTTTGTATTATCCAAATTCTCTTTTTAGAATTGATTTTTCTTCAATGAATGTAGATTTTGTCTTTTAAATGAAAAATTTGTGATTTATAGCTAGTTCACTTAAATTGGCAAGGCTTGTATTTTTCATAGAGAGTATATACTTTTTCTGATTAAAATATATTCTGTAGTTTTCTAGGATCAATGAAAAGAGCAGCAATCATGGAATAGTGTATTGTGATTGGAAATTACTCACAATCGTTGTTTGTTTAATTTATTTCTTTAAAAGCTTTGTACATTTTCTGTTCACATGTATATAAAATGTCTTAAACTTATGACATGCTGTGTTCTATAATGAATCATAAAAAATTTTCACCTTACCAAATCTACACAATATTATTTGAGGGAAAGAGTATGGCTTGTATCAACATCTCCAAATAAAATTTAGATGTCAAATAACCTCAATTTTTATCATTATTATTTTCTACTCTGAATTTTTTTTTTATTCTGTGAGATGACCACAAATATTTTCATTAGTTAACATCTCACACTTAGTCACTATAATTCATTTTATTCTTTATCCAATTTTAATAGCAAAGCATGTTTTCTTGAATAAACTCTATAAGGGCCAGCGAGATAGCTCAATGGACTAAAGCACCTGCTTTGGCAAGTGCAGGGACAAAAGTTGGATCTCCGGTCCCATATGCCATGCAGGTCCTGCCCCTGAGTTCACTGAACTGTTGAACAAGTCCAAGTGTGTTGGTGTACTCCTGAAATCCCAGTGCTAGGGAGACTGAAGTAGGAGGATCATTATGAGTCCGAGCTTCATAGTGAGACCCTGTCAAACAAATAAATTTAAAACATCTATGAAATCTATTATTCATACATTTAAAATTCCTATTCCTTAAATGCTTCTTGCTATTTTCCCTCCATCTTTAATTAGTTCAGACTCTCAGTGCAGAGTCTGTGGATTGGTATTGAACCATTTTCAGCTTTCTCACCTCTCTGAATGAAAATTAGTAGTTGCGTTTAATACTAGTTTTTTCATATCATTATAACAAAACATCACAGATGAGGTACTTTGTATAACAAAAATTTATTTTCTGACTACGCTGAAGTCTGAGAAGTCCTTGATTGGGATGTGGAAAGAGGTCTTCTGAGCCCCTTTCCCATAGGTTCTGCTCAGTTGCTATCTTTCTCTTACGGCTTCTATGTGCATGCGCTGAATGATGGGTTGCCCACACTCTTACACTTGCAGAAAGCCACCAATTCTATCAGAATAGAGTACTCTTATAAGGTTTAGTTTTAATTACTGTCATGGTTTGAGTATAGAAGTGCCCCCCAAAACTTCATACAGTCTTGGGGATGGGCTTCTAGAATTTGTGATTGATCCATGGTCTAATGCTGGGATTATTTTTGTGAGTATTACACCACCCTCGGGCAGGTAGGCTGCATACAATATAAAAGAGGAAAAGAGGCTTGCTTGCTCACTCCTCTCTTTTGGCTCTTGTTGCTTTTTCTGTCTTCCCCCATCATGAACATTTGACATGCCATTCTACCTTAGAGTCAGCTGATGATGGACTGAAATCTCCAAAACATTTTCTCCTTTAATATTTGATGTTGTGTATTTTGTCTCAACAATGAGGACAAAGTAACTCAGACAATTACCCCCTTTTACAGGCTGTCTTCAAATAAAATAACTTTGGTGTTAGAATTTCAATGAAACAAACACTCAGACCTTAATACATATTTATATTTCTTTGTCTGTCACAACAGCCAGGGCATATCTTTGAAACTTAATTATACCAATAAGCTTGATGTAATTATGTACACTATATATTTTCTTTTTTCTACTATAGCACAACAAAATTTCTCTTTTAGTTACCTATTTTCTTCTCTCTTTGGAACAAAACAATACTTTGACAAAATGGTGTTTGTTTTCCTTTCTGTATTTATAATCATAATCAGATCTATTTTTTAACAAACTTTTTAAAATACCATTTAGTGGTGCTTGTGATCTTATAGTCCAGGATATTCTTTTAATTTTTTTTTTTTTTGAACCGGGTATTGATCTCAGGTCCTTGTGCTTGCTGGACAAGCGCTTAGTCTACTGAGCCATTCCCATGGCCCCTTGTTTTTAAAAACTATTAACCATTGTAGAGTATATTCGCTGGTCTCCAGATACAATGAAGAAAGAGAGAGAAAGAGAGAGAGAGAGAGAGAGAGAGAGAGAGAGAGAGAGAGAGATTATATCCTTTTGTATTTTTAATGTGTCTTTTTGTTATTCAGCAGATACTGATTTTGACTTCTCTGGTGGTAGTTAGTATATATTTTGTTATATGTGGAACATAGATATTTACCTTTTGTTCTATTGCTCACTGTATACTGTCATTACTTAATTTTTGTTATAATCTATAATTAAAATTAAAATAAGTAATGGAAATAAAAATCTAATATTCAACAATGAAATCTTTCATTGATAAATGAAATATGATGATAAGCAGGATTATAGTAAAAGGAATTTTTCCCAAGAGGAAAACAGTAAACTGTATTGAACAAATCCAACTGGTTTTATTTTAACTAAAGTGTCCAAGTTAACATCACCAATAGTTAGACACATTGACAACATTTAACTATTAATAAGATGCTGTGAGAGTGCTGCAGCACCATTTCTGTGTACACTTGCCAAAATCTCCAGTCACATCAAGCAAATCCATACTAAGGATCATTCTACATAATAACTGTAGAAAGACTCTTTAAATGTTTCAAGGTTATAAAAGTAAATTAAAGATGACCCATCACAGATTTGCAAAGACTAATTGAGTATAGCAATTAAGTACAATGCTAACGCCTATGTTGAATTATGGAAAATATATGAGATATCTCTGAGAGAATGGTGAACACAGAAAGATTTCTATAAATTCACTCATAATATTTTAATGCTAATGTCTCTGTTTAATACTTGCATTATTATTTTATAAAATGATAATATAATGGGAAAACAAAAGAGGTAGTAAGACATATAGTAGTTAACAGATATAAATGTTTGTAATACAGTATTTTGGAAGTTTGTGAAAGCTGGAAATTTTTTTTAAGTTTTAGTCACAAATAAAGGTTAAAATTAACAACCAAGCTTTGTGTATAAAATTTGTAGTCAACTTCTTAAATGTCCAATCCTTCCTCACAAGAATGTTATTTCAAATATAATTTTTAAAAAATCCTAAAACCTTTAAGGGGAAAAATAATGAAGACAGATTGATGCTGAAAGTTTTATGGCAATGTAATTTATCTGGAATATTCAAAAGTATGCTGAGAAAAATGACCCTATTTTATTTAGAGCTTTTAGGAGTGGTTAATTGATTTTACACAAGTTAAAGCTCATCAAGCAACACAGATTTACATTTATGCAATTTAAGATATGCCTCAATAAATATAAATATAAAGCATGCAGAGACAAAACCTCAATTAATTGAAATGTGGAAATATAGTAGAAATAGTAGCTCAATGTAATATATATATTTTGATTTCCATGGTAGATGAACACATCTACGCTCCTAAGAAAAGCAGAGAAGGGTTTCTTTTCTCACACAGCCCCTCCAACATTTTTTATTGATTTTTTTGTTGATGATAGCCTTTCTTTGTGGAGTGAATTGGAATCTCAGCTTTGTTTTAATTTGTGTCTCTTGAATGGCCAGTAATACTCATCATTTTTAAATGTATTTATTTGTCATTTATATTTTTTCATCTGAGAAGTTACTTTTCATCTCAGGTTGCCATTTTTGCATTGGACCTATAAAATTGGGGGGAATCTGATTTATTTTCAGTTCTTTGTATGTTTTAGATAGTCCTTTGTCTGATGAACAGCTGTTGAAAATTTTTTCCCACTTTGTTGGTGTTTTTTTCACTCTATTAATGATTTCTTTTGCTGTGCAAAAGCTTTTAAATAGGATAAAATCCCAGTTATTGATTTTGGTTATGATATCATAGGCACTCAGGATTTGACTTATGAAATCTTTGCCTACACCTATGCCTTCAAGAGTCCTGCCTAGTCTCTCTTCCAGAAGATTTATTGTTTCTTGTTTTAATATTTATGTCTTCAATGTATTTCAATTTTAATTTAGTGCATGACAATAGTCATAAGTCAGAAAAATTGTACAACAGTGATGCATGCACAACTATATTAAGGTGGCACATTTTGTAATAGCTAAATCTTGGAAACAGGCCAAATGTCAATCAATGGGGGAATGGATAAGGAAGATGTGAGGCTTTTTATTTCTTTTTTAATATAATGGAGTCTGCCATAAATCAGGATAAATCTGGTACATTTTTAGATAGATAGATGCAACCTGAAATTATACTCTTAAGTGAAATAAATTGAACTCCTGTGTAAACCTTGCATTTCCTCCATGGTGTGAAAAACTGAGAGAGTAAATAAGGAGCAAAAAGTACAACATATATTGTGAATTGGAAAGAAATTGTTCAAAAGGGAAGAATTAGGGTAAGGAAAAGGGGAATAAGAAAGGGAAATGAAAAAATAAAGATTAAAAAAGGATAAAATGGAAACAAAGCTTTGTAATAGGAAGGAGAGGATGGATTGAAGGGAGGAGGGGATTGGAGGAAAAAAATGTCATGTATCACTACAAATTCTTTATGATGACTGTGATCATCATGTATATCTAAAAATGTACCAATAAAGTTAATTAAAAAAGAATGTCTCTTTACACGTATATTATGTACAAAACTAGATTGTGAAAGGCAACAGATGTCACTTTTCATGATAATCTGCTCAGAAAATTTTATTCACTGAAAATTTTAATTAAATAAAGGAAACTATCTTTGTAATTCTACTAATAGTTTCCCAATAATAAAACCTCATAAATATTTGGATAGGTAAATCCTGTGACCAAAATCAACTCCAATACTGGATAGTATTAATATGATTAAATTACAGACAGAATTGTTAACAAATGCACAGGAATCTTGCCAAATGAAATCATGGCACTCATAAATAATAAAAAAGATAAACATGTAACAAATTTGATAATAGTACTAAAAATTTATATAACTTTACTAATAACAAGTTGAGAGACTTAAAGGGAAAAGTTTCCACACCCCTAAGAATATTTTAAAATCCTACGACCAGCCAAATAACTCAGTGGATTAAAGTTGCAAGTAGGCGCAGGTGTGGAAGGTTTGATCCCTGGGCCTATGGAGCCAGCCTTACCCCTGGGCACACTGAGATGGCAATTGAGACTGGGCATGGTGGTGCAGGCCTATAATCCCAGCTCTTGGGAGGCTGTAAACAGGCAGGTCACTAGGAGTCCAAAATATGTAGTGAGACCCTGAACATGCTGTAGACCCTTCCGTAAAATCCTAAAATACAAATAAATAAATAAATAAATAAATAAATAAATAAATACAATCCTAAGAATTTTGGCTTAGAAAAGACTAAATCATATTTCTTTTATTTCTGTGTAAAACAATATTAAAACTATCATATGTGGGTGCTAATGTACTATGTATCTACGTGGTAAAAAATACAAATTATAATGGAACATCAGGTAACTAATTACCATAATCCCTGCAATAAAAAACTGTGAAGGTTTCTTAGACCACTGGAATCCTAAATTAATCAATTCAGATTTGTCTAGGTAAGCCACCCAGAAAAGTCAAAATCTGCACAGTGTATCTGACAGTGTATTTGGTGTCCACCTTGCCCAACTTTCACATGGAGGGATACGTGGTAGGATTTCCATCCAGTTCAGTCCTTGTGAGGGAGACTCACATTTCCCAGGAATGTGAAAGATTTCAGCTCTTAATTGACCAATTTAAAGGATAAGAATCTAACTAAAAGTTCCAAGTCAGCTGAATAAAAATCTTACTGGATCAGTGGAGTTGCCCAAAGGAATATGCTTGTCTTTGATCAGATGATAAAGGGTCATCTTTAATCATGCTTTAGAGATGGGTCAGAGGGCTGTAAGTAAGCTGTCAAAGGTAATGGATTTGCCAATGTTGAGAATTAGAAATGATAAATTTTCTGAGAGGAGAGTCTACAAAATACCCCCCTGAAATATATTGTATTAGGCCTGAGGTTGTGTTCAGGAGTGGACTTCCCAAGAATAAAAGAATATTAGTGTAATAAGGCCCAAATGACAGCACCACAGAAGCAAGGTGAATGAAATCAGACAGTTAGAAAAACAGTGTTTTTCATCTTGCAGAAAGTTAAGGAGAGCATTTAGAGGGCACAGTTTCTTACTGAGTGTGGTGGTTCAGGCATAAAATCTCCATTACTGGGAAAACTGAGGTAGGAAGATTATATACTTCAGGTTAGTTTGGGCAACTCAGTGGGCCTCTGCCTCAATATAAAAATAAGAAGGCCAGAATGTAGCTCAAAGGGGGAACACTTGCTTAGCATTCATGAGGTCATAGGATTCATCTCCAGTAACATACACCACACAGATTTTATCTGTCTGTCTGTCTGTCTGTCTGTCTGTCTGTCTGTCTGTCTGTCTGTCTAAATAAAAGTCTTGCCACTAAAGTGCATGGTGGTTTCACTTATACAACCAAATTGAAAATGAATGATTAGAAAATGGAGCATATTGCTGCAGTAAGTGGTCACAAGCTCTTAACGATGGAGCCTTAAACCAGTTACACTGCAACATGAGAATTGTTCACAATGCTCAGTACCTGTTCTCACCAAAAGTACCTGTGACTGTAGGAAAAAGGGAAATATAGGCACTATGTAAAATTTTCATTAACAGTAGGAGACTCAATATATCATAACTCACAATGTGAGCTCCTGAATTGGAATTATCTTTTTTTGGAAGGAATTATTTCACCTTAGATCATGCCTAATTGTAGGGACACATCATATGGAATAGTCTGTCCATTTTTAGAAAATCTTGGAATGCAAAATTTGATTTTCTTCAAGTCCAGAAAACTATAAGGGACCATCATAGCTTCAGAGCTTCCCATAGGATTAACTGAAGCCTCTATTACTATTCAAAGCTCAATTTCTCCAGCTGCATAATTTAGCTTTTTTCCTTGCACTTCTAGATTGCTCCCCAACAAAGTTCCTATGTCTTCTATTTTTCTGGACATTTTACCTAAGATATTAAGCAAATCTATCAGAATGCTGACAGATGGTCAGCAAAGTAGACTTTTCTGGACAGCAAAGAATATTGTCTACTTGGTGATAAAAACATGGCCCCACTGACAATACTCTGAATCAAATTAATGATAGAGCCTGTACAATAGATTTTATCTCCTTTCAAAGACATTGATTCTCGTGCAATTTACCTTCTCCACACATTAAAAATGGTTAGCTGAAATGCTTTCCCAAGTTCTTGATCAATTTAAGAGGAACTAAAAACTTTGTGGATGGATAGGCTAGTAGGAAAAATATACAAATACAATTTAAATCAAACTGTTCAGATAAAGGCTAGGTATTAAAAGGCAGTGCTGCCAGAAATGAAACAAGTTTACAGATTTTCTTCACTCTCACTGTTCAAAGTCTCCACAAAAGCTATTGACTTCAATCTATGATACACTGTTCAAGTTTGGAGAATTATCTCAGTAATATGTATTGTTTACTTTTAAGACCTTCAGAAAATGTATAAAGTATTCATTAAATCCACCAGGCAAGGCTATAATTATGCATCTTAGAAGTACAGGTTTCATAGGGCCCTGCAGAGCATGATGGCAGGAAAATGCTGTAGCTTCAGACTTATGGTTCTTGGATTATACTTCTCAAAGGCACATGGTATTAAAACTAATGACTGAGATTTGTCAAACATTGTGTCTCTCTCACACATAAGCAAATACACTGTCATTAACGTTTTGAGTTTATAATACTATAGTCAAATACTAATTACCAATTCAGAATCCATAGCCCATTTTGTTGACTGTGGCTTCTCCACACCAAATTTTAGAATGAAAATATATAAATTATTTTCTTATCAACAAATTAACTTCCTTTTAAACCCCTGCTAATATGGCAGGTAATTCCTATAAATATTGAAATCTCAGAAAGGTAACTAACTGTTTTAATATTAATAGAAGCCTTAATTAAGTACTAACAGAGAAAATGATATTTAAAAGGAGAATTTATTATACAAAGACTTGAAGGGGATTTCAGATATCTCTATTTCTCATATGCTTTACATAAAGAACATGTTCTTAATTTCAAAGAAAAAAATTCTTTTCTTTAACTTTATTCTTTCCTCTTTGTACACAAGAAAAAAATATTAAGGGGAAAATGTATGAAATTTAGACCAAAGTAGGTAACTTACTGGCATTTTTTTTTTTTGTTTGTTTGTTTTTTTGTGTGTGTGGAACTGGGGATTGAACTCAGGCCTTTGCACTTGCCAGTCAAGCGCTTATTCCACTGAGCCATCTCCCTGGCCTCCTACTGGCATGTTCTTATAACTACTTTTTCTCTGTAATCTGTTTTGTTCCTTTCTTCTTTCTTTTTTTTTATAATTTGTTTTCATGAACATGAAATCTGAGGAAAAGTTAAACTTCAATGGGTTTTTAACAATTTTGTCAATACTCTTGATTCACAGAGAGCAGGGAGGTCTACATAAGGGAACTGGCTAAATTCTTTGCATAATTCTGATTTAATTCTGTGTGCTGGCTATTTTGGGGGAGTGTTGTAGTACTGGAGATTGAACTCGGGACCTTGCACTTTCCAGGCAAGTGCTTACTTTACTGAGATATCTTCCTAACCCCTTATATAAGCTTTGACATTTAAGAAGGCACTGCAAATTTTCAGTAAAAATCACAGTACCCTTTGTGATTCACAAGTTGGTTCCATCTCAAGTACGGATTGTGAGTATTGTTTGAAAAGCTATCTTCAGTGTTTAGATTTTACTGAAGAAGGAAGAAGTGGGGAAAAGGAAAGGGGAAGAGAGAAGGAAAAGCTCTGCTCTATCCTCAGATCTTTACTGATTGGAGGAGAGGAGAAAGACAAGGCATTTCTGATGGAGAATCCACAACGTATTTCATAGGGCCTCACAATGTGTACTAAAACCCAATTTTTTGTCATTATGTCAGGAAGCCAAGCCTAAGAGCTCTATGAAGCATTTCTGTGATTATAATGAGTTTTGTTTTAGTATAAGTTTACCTACTCAGTTAAAAATCTTCATTGTTACCACAGAAGTGTGTGACACCTACTGTATCTCTGTAAGTATGTAAGGCCATGTGCTTTGAGAGTTTTTATGGTGAACAACATAGGAGAAAAATTATCTTCAGTAATAAGCCATTGTTATTTTTTTAAAAAGTTCATTTCAAATGTCTCACCACAGAAAAATTGCTAAGTATGCAAGATGAGATACAGTTTAATAACGATTTAATCATTTTTGTTGTGTACTTTTATCAAAATATCGCATTGTACTTCACAAATGTGTAGTATAACTTTTGTTAATTAGAATAGTATCAATAAAATTATTGGGTGTGGGAGATGGCTTAGTAGAATATGCCCTTACCTGGCAAGCACAAGGGCCTGAGTTCTAGCCCCAGTTCCACCAAAAAAAAAAAAAATTTAAAATAATAGATGCTAAACAAACCATGCTTGACAAAACATAACATTTTAGATGAATAATTATTAATGCATAGTAATTGTACAAAACAATGTATTTCACTGTGACATTTTCATACATGTCTAAAATGTCTCTGATTGTATCCACCCTCTCACATTCCTGTTCCCCTTCTCTGATTTCCCCTAGCCATTCTCTAATTACACCTTCTTCTATATGTCATCTTTAAAAGTTAGTTCCCTCATATTCGAGAAAGCACGCAACACTTTTCTTTCTAAGTTTGACTTCTCAGATATTCTTCACATGATGATTTCCTATTCCATTAATTTTCCTACATGAGGGATGATTTTATTCTTTATGGCTGAACAATACTCCATTGATTATTTTCATTATTCATTTGTCCATTAGTGAGCATTTTTGATGATACTGATGCTTGGCTATTGCTGCAACAAATGTGGTTATGTATCTGTTTTGTACACTGACTTACTTCCCGTAGATATATATCCAAGAGTAGAGTAGCTGAGTCACACTGTAGGTTTTTGGTTTTTTGTTTTTGTTTTTTTTTGTTGTTGTTGTTGCTTTGGTGTTGTCTTGAAGAACCATGTGGCACTGATAATTTACATTTCTACCAACACTCTGGAAGGCTTCTTTTTCCTACAGCATCCTCACTAGTACTTTGTATTTTGTTTCCTTGGTAAGAACCATCCTGAAAAGGTAGGCTGTGTTTATGATTATATATGTTTTAAAAAGTCTGTTTAGTTAATTTTCTCTTTTATTTATTGGACTACTTTTTATTTTGGCATTATGTTTTTGAGTTCTTTACATCATATATTCTGGATATTAATCCTTTGTCAGACAAATATCTGGCAAAGAGTCTCTACCATTTTTTAGTTAGTCTTTTCAATCTATTGATTTTTTTATTTTCAAAATACATTTAATTTGATGTAATCTCACTTCTTAACTTTCTGTTATATTCTGAGCTATTGGTATCTCATTTAGGCATATCACTGCCTAGAACAATGTCTTAAAATGGTTCATCTAAGTTTTTCTGAAGTTTCAAAGTTTCAGGTATTACATTAAGTTCTTTGACAAAGTTTGAGTTCATTTTTGTACAGAGTGTAAAGCAAGGATCTAATTTCAATGTTCTGCAAGTTAACATCCAGCTTTCCAAGTGCTATTTGTTAGAGAGGCTTTTAGAAATTCATGTTCTTAGCTTGTTATTGAGTATCAGGTAACTGTAGATGCCTGAGTTAATAAAGTGTGTGCTGCATTGTATTACATTGTTATGTTCTATTTGACCAGTATTGTGATGCCTCTGGTCTTATTTTTCCTCTGACTCTTTTTTGCTTTTTTTGCCCTGGTGGTTGTTATTTGATATCATTTTGGTTACATTTAAATTTTAGTAATTTTTTTCAGTTCTGTAAAGATCATGAATATTTTGATAAAAATTCACTATTTTTCTAGATTACTTTTGTTAGTATGGGACTTTTTTTACAATATTAATCCTCTCAATCCATGACAATAAGATGTTTCCATATTGCAATGTCTTCACTTTCTTTCTTTAGTATTTTATAATTATCATTGTTAAGATCATCCATCATTTTGGGGGGCAGGTTTATAGATTCCTCAGGAGGGTTTTGTCTCTTGCTAATGGAATATTTATTTATTTATTTATTTATCTATTTCTTATTTTGGTACCACAGGCCAAACTCAGGACCTTGCATTTCCAGGTAGGCAATTATGCCACTGAGCTAGCTCCCTAGTCCTGAAACTATTCTTATCTCTTCCTCAATGATACTATTGTTGATGTATAGGAAAGCTTATGTTTTGGTATGTTAATTTTAATCCTATAAATTTGCTGAACTTGTTAATTAGTTCTAAGTGACTTTTGGATGACTCTAGGGTTTTCTAGATAAAAAGTCATCTTATACGAAAATAGGAATTATCTTACTCTCTTGATATCTAGTATTTCTTTTGTTTGTTTTGCTCTAGCAAATATTTTCCACACTATAGTACATAGTATAGATAGTAATATTGGGGCTTGTGGATTAGCTCAGTTGTTTAGGCACCTGCTCATGCAAATGAAGTCAGGCACAGGGTACTGTGGTTCAACCTCCAGCTCCACATGATTTAACAAACCCATCCTTAAGGCAGCCTGAGCCAGCAAAAAAAAATCTTTTTCAGTAATATTAATGAGAGTAGGTATTCTTTTTTCATCTCTAATTTTATTTATTTTTGTTTCTTTGTTTTTTAATCTTTTATTCATTTTAATGAGAAAAAACAATAAAATAGTAATGAAACAGGTTAGTATAACATTTATAATAATTAATACATTGCATATTGTTGTTTTCATAGTAATTCAGAGGACAAGATGTAGACATGATATCTTGTCTTAAACAATATTAGTACAAACCTTTCTTCTCATTGCACTAAGAGAAAGTAGCTGGTATTTCTTGTCTATACATATACACATATACATATATTTTTTCACTACAAAATGATCCTTTGTTTATATCTTTCTTTTTTATTTTGTGTTGTCAGTGATGGGTTATCTCTAATTTTAGAAAAAATACTTTCACTTCTTTTCCCATTCTACAAGATGCTGGTTGTGTGTTTATCACATATATCTTTTACTATGTTGAGCTACGTTCCCTGTATAACCCACTTTATTACTTCCAGGGTTTTAAATATGAAGTGTTAAATGTTATTAAAGAATTTTCTGTATTTATTGAGATGATCATGTAATTTTTATTCTTGATTCAATTTTTGTGATGAATGGCACTTATTGAGTTTTGGAAATTGAACCAAACTTGAATCTCTGGAATGAAACAAGATTGATCATGCTGCCTGGTCTTTTTATAGTTATTAAATAATTTGAAAGTATTTTATTAAGCCTGGCAAGATTGCTCAGTGGACTAAGCACCTGCTTAGGCAAGTAGGGGACTGGGACTCCATCACTCACACCACATGACGTGATGGCCCCGGCCCTAGGCTCTCAGCCTTCAGGTGTCTCATGCTTGTAATCCCAGGGCTGGGGAGAATGAAAACAGTAGGATCATTGCAAGTCAGAGCTGTATAGTGAGATCCTGTCCCAAATACATTAAAAAATGTTGCTACTGAAAGTATTTTGTTTAGTATTTGTACTTATTGAATTATTAAATATTTGTTATCTGCTCTATACAAGGTAAAAGGAAGTTGTTTTTTATTCTTTTAGCAGTACTTCTGTCCTAATAATATGAAACGTACTGCTGAGCTAGCATCCAGAGTCTCTTCAATCTTTACATACAATTTTCTCATGTATATTGTCATATATTGCATACTTCTGCAGACCATTAAATAGTGCAAATTTTTTTCTGAAACACTAGAGAAATCATTATTGCTTTTATGTGTCTTTGACAAATTAGGACCAGTAAAGTAAAATCCTTCCTTTTGGTGGCAGTAAAACAGTACGATATTTGACTGCCAGGCATCAAATTTTAGCAAAAGAGAGCCCACTGGGATATAAAACACCACACACCAGACAGTACAGTGAACTCAGAACACAGTTTTCCTTGCTAATGTTATCTTGATACAAAGCATCAGTTACAAAGAACTTGTAAGTATAGTAGACAAAAATGGAAGTGCCATTAATGACACGAGTGTCATCAGATCATAGTATTTAACCTTGAAGCAGTGTCTCAGAATGAAACTTGTCAACACTCCAGAGACACTACCTGATATTACAAGTAATACTGTTCCACATATTAAAATCTTGTCTTTTGTAAGATACTCAAAATGTATTTCTATGATTTTGGTGACTGTTGATGTTCTGAATTTTGCATCTCCTAGAGAAGGACTGGGATAAGCATGTGCTTTCTGTGTGCCCTCACATGCTTGTCAGCTCATCAGCACCAGACCCGCATCCTTCAGTTCTGTTTCAGGTTCTGCCCTGAGTGCTGCCATTTTTTTGAGGCTTGTTTTATATTCATCAAGAATAATGCTTCGTGTTTTAAATATTTTTCTGCTTGTAACAGAAATTGACAGCAGGATAATGGTTTGACTTTATAGAATGAAGAACTTTATTCCAGGTATTTCACAGAGTTCCTTCCTTTTCTATTTTATGGTACAGATCAGGGGAAATTGGGATTAGTTCCTTAAATTGAATGGGACAATTTAGCACTGAATCAATTCTACCTTCAGTTTCTCTTTTTTTGTGGTAGGTGTAGGGTTCTTTAGATTACAGAATCCATTCAATTATTTTTTCCTAATCTAGTACCTACTGTTTCTCTATCCTCTTGGTTTGATCTTTATTTGACACAGTCATTTTTATTTGAATTCATAAATACATCAGTTTGATCTCAGAATTTCTAGGTGTACAGCATGTGTAACTCATTCATTCAAACATATAACTAGTTTTGTTTGGAAACCAGTATCTCCTTGAGAATTGTGGGAAAAGCCAAATCATATCATTAAGAATAGTTTCAACTTGGTAAGGCTTTTTTGTTTGTTTTTTTGTTTATGGAACTGGGGACTGAACCAAAGCTACAGTGCCAGCACATATATGAGATTGTCTTGCTAATTTGCTTCATTGCCTGGTTACAATTTCAAAAGACTGCAATAGCCTTTAATAAATCTTTTTAGGGTGCTGGACATTGAAGCCAAGGCCTCTGAGCTATGTCCCTACCCTTTATTTTAATTGACATGCCCATAAACAGAGCCTTCTTAAGCTGTGTAGAGGAGTCAGTGGGTACATAGCCAGTGGGTAGACTATTATGTCAGTGGTTAATGTATCTGAGGTGACAAAAATTTTATAAATTTGATCAATTATCGAATGATTTGATCAATTCAGATGACCAAATATCAACTCTTTGATATTGAAGTAGAGAACATTTTAGTTTAGCTTGCTAATTTTTAAAAGGAGATAAAGGACATGCATGGTGGTACAAGTCTGTAATCCCACAATGTGAGAGGCTAAGGCAAAAGTATCACGTTTCAGAACTGTTTGCCCATTTTCAAGCTTTTATCTTTGCACATAATTTCTTAAATGATCCTATAAGCTATTGTAACATTAAAGGTTCACATTAGTGTTTGTAGACTCAACTCCCACAGTTCCATCTAGAGCAAAATGTAATACCATATTGATGTTGGATCTTGACTGGTGTAGTTTTTTCACATCAGGCCATCTGGGTGACTTCCACTGAGAACTCTGAACCTTGGTCTCAGCATCATAATCCAAAGCCAAGTTTCCATCCCCTGATTATATTTTCTAAAACACTGTGTGATCCAAAGTGACACAAGTGGGGCTGGGGAGATAGCTCAGTAGAATAAGTGCTTCTCCGGTAAGCACAAGGGCCTGAGTTCAATCCCCGGTTCTGCCAAAAAAACAAAGTGACACAAGTAAGCAGCTTCTCTTCCATCCAAAGGGAATTACAGATTGATGTTATCTTTATTTAGCAGTCAAATGCATGAAAAATTTCATATTCAAATCTGTTAAAATGCTTTGAATGGAACTGACCTTTAGGTCATTTGAAACGTCTTTACTAGTCAATGGCCTGATTGACAATCATTTCACTTATTCTTTCAATATTCTTTTGGATTTTTGATGTTGAATTACAATCTTTTTATATTTATCTAATTAAAAACCATTATAGAATTTCTCAAAACACTCATAAATTATTTCCATGGTCATTGTACCATCACTATACACTAATTTTAACTTTTCATGTATTTCTTTAGGATTTGTTTTCAGTTTGAAACAAAACTCCACCTTATGAAAAATTTATGACCTACTATTTACAATATAGTTGAAAATACCTCTCAATCATACCTTACAACCTACTGACAACACAAAGCAATTTAAAGCTCATCACACAGTGTTACTTTTTATTTTGAAGATCCTTCCCTTTTCCTGAGATGGCACTGAGTAGCACAATTCACTGTATTTTTAATATAAATCACAGAGGGCTAGAAATATAGCTCAGCATCTTAAGTGCCTATCTGGCAAGCAGAAGGTCCTAAGTTTGATTCCTGGTGAAGTGCTTTAATTTGAATCACAGGTAAATGGATAATTCCAGTGTGGTTCCTCTTATCTCCTCAAAAGTTAGTTATCTGGAATTCAAAGTGAGAAAAAAAAAATGCAAAACAGCCTTTGTCCAAAAGATACTCTTAGTTTAATTTGCTAGGCTCTACATTTAGTGATTTGTCCATTTTGTCTAGATTTTCTAGTTTATGGAAATATAAGTGTTTTATTTAGTCTTCAACGATGATATGAATTTCATTGGTATCTGTTGTTGTTTTCCTTGTAATTTTATTTATTTGAGTCTTCTCATCTCTTGTTTTGGTCAGTTTGATTAATACTTTGTCAATCTTTTTTATATGCTTTTTTTAACATCAGGATTGAACTAGTTGAATATAAATTCTTAAAAAACAAATTCTTGTTTCATTGATCCATTTTATACTTCCTTTATTCTCTATTTCACTTATTTCTGTTGTGAAGTTCATTATTTGTTTCCATTTTCTTTGATTCTAGGAACTTAAAAATTTTACCCAATTTCTTCTACAACCCATTCCTTGCTCAAAAGTAAATTGTTCACTGGCATGTGGCACACACTTGTAATCTATCTATTCTGGGGGCTGATTAAGAAAGACTTTAATAAATGCGAACTAAGATTAACAGTCTCAACAACAATTAGAAGGAGAAATGGAAAGTAGAAGAGAAGGGAAGGAGGGAAGAGAAGGGGATACAAGGAAAACTAAAAACAAGCTGTGTTATGCATGGATACCAATTCCTCAAAATGATTGTAAACTTCAAATACTGCAAACACAAATAAAGATTGCAATTTTAAGGCCAGCTAAGGCAGCTTAGTAAGACTATTTCTCAAAATAAGAAGTAATACTAAAGAACTAGAATGTAGCTCAGTGCCACTATTTTCAATTCCCAGTACACATTCTCAAAAAATAAATAAAGAACAAAAAACCCTGTTATCAATTGTACTGCTTATTTCTGTTACGGAAGGGAGCAGTAAATGCTTAAATATTTCTTTATGTCTCCTTTTTAACTTTTAAATAACTTTTTGACCAAATTTGCATGTTCATATCTGTTAATCTGAATAACTAATTCGAAGACAACAATTTGTAATATAACTATTGTTGAATTCCATTATTCTTTTTAGTGAAATTCTTTATTATTTTAAATGTCATTTTTACTATTATTTTATGTGTTTATGTATTTAATACAGGATCTTCAAGTTTTCACTACACAGATCAAACTTGTAGTGATTCTTCCTGTTTTTCAGCCTCCTGAGTGTTGAGACTACAGGCACGTGCTTCCATGCGGAGTCTCAATGAGGGGGAGGGCTGGCACAGAATGCTGGGGACCAAACCCCAGGGCCCTGTGTCTGCTTAGGGAGGTACTTTAACCTGCTGAAATATCTGATGATCCATTATTATTTTCGTTAAAAAATTAAAATAATTTTTAAAAATCTGTATCATTAAATTGCCATGTGTTTGTATAATTTATATAGTTTCTCCTGGTATATCTCTAGTATGATCTGATAAGATGTAAGAAATTGTCTCTTAACTTTTTTCTTCCTGTCTCTCTTCCCTTTTCTCCCTATCTATCTCTGTCAGGACTTTCTTTATGGACCAAGACATTATATTTTTGAGAACGTTCCATGTGCTGATGAACATGTACAGTTCAGTAGTTGTATAAAATTTTGTGGATGCCTTTTAGTTCCATTTGAGATGTAGTGTAATTTAATTCTTATTTTTAAAAATTTTAACTTGATTGTAAATTTGTTGGTGACACAAGGGCATTGAAGTCACCCATGAATGTGCCAGACATCCATTCTTGGATATTCTCTCATGATTATTTTATTAAAAATATACCTCAATTATTGCATATATATTTACAATTGGTACGTATTCATCATTGATAATTTTCTTTAAAATATGGTCTGACCTTGTTTGTCACTTTTGCATGACTAACTTGGAGTGTATTTTGCAGTATTTGAGTATTGCTATTATACTTGCTGCTTTCAAATTCCATTTGACTGGAAGCCCACTCTCCACCTTTCACCTTTTACTAATAGATGGCTTTGCCAATATGATAAGTTTCTTGCAAACTATAAACCATTCAGTCTTGATTTTTAATCTAAGTATACAGTCTTTGTCTTTGGGAGAATTCAGATCAGTGAAAGTCAGTGCTATTATTGAAAGAAATGTGTTAGTTCCTGCCATTCTTTAGTTGTTGTTATGACTATTCTGTTTTTATTTTATGTCTTGCATGCCTTACAAGTTCAGTAGTATATTTAAATAATCATGCTTGATTCTTTTCTATTTATCATTTATTTAAGTACTCTGAGTGAAATTCGTTTTCTTTCATAGTCTTGTGTCAGTATTTATCTTTTTCTTCATTTGTGTATATGATTCATTTGAGCATTTTTTAATTGTAGTTTAGTTGTCATGAATTCCTTTAGCTTATTTATTTATTTATCTATTTATTTTTCTGTATTTAGGACGGGGTCTATAGGGTCCACAGGGTCTCACTATGTAGATCAGATTAGTAGTGATTCTCCTGTCTTCAGCCTCCCAAGTGCTGGGATTATAGGTGTGCACCACCACGCCTATCTCAGTAGCTGTCTCAGGGCATCCCATTGGTGGGGCTGGAACCACACTGGGTATCATACCCCAGCCACTGCATTCTGCCTAATCAGGCACTTTAGTCTGCTGAGCTATCAGGCCGGCTTTACTATTTTATTTATTTTTATATTTTTTGGATATCTTTCCTGGATATAATATTCAGCAATGGCAATTATTTTTTTTAGATAGAAATATGCTGTTTTATGTTCTCTGGTTTTTTTTTTTCTGTTGAGAAATCTGTGATTCTTCTGGGTTATTTTAAGTGACTTGAAGATTTTATATTTTGAAAAGTATTTATTTGTCTTTATCTTTCAAAGTGTAACTGTAATATTTTGTTTCCTGGTCATCTCTTTATGGTAATAAATACTTCTGGCACCTGGATGGCCATTGCATTGCTAGCATTGTTTAGGCAATTCTTTACCATTAGTTTGCTGAATAGTTTTTCTATGCTTTTTATTTATACTTTACCTTCTTTATCTAAACCATTTATTCATACATTTGATCTCCTAATTGATTTTCTGGTGTTGAAAATTTTATTCATGACTTCTTTCATTTTTTCTTTGTTATAGTCTGAATATGATATTCCATTAAACTTTGCATTTACTTGCTGTGGAGTCATGAATGTGTGAGGGAAACATGGTTTGTTTTCTCATGTTTCTTGTGTTTCTACGTTACACGTGTGCCTCTGTTGCTGTAGATATCTCTTCCACTCTCATGAGAAGCTTTTCTCAGTGAGCCATCTGATTTGTTCCACTGAGTTTAATTCCAAATGGACTTTATACTATAGTTTTATAGGGCGAGCCAGATAGCTCAGTGGATTAAAGTGCCTGCTTAAAAGACAGATGATCTACAATCTGAGGTACAGGATCTCAGGATAAATGCTGAGGGGATTTGACTGACTTTATGAGATCCAAAAGCTACAACTCTTGTTGCACAGGTCTTGCTTTATCTTGGTCTTAACCATTCAACAGAAAAGTATAAAAATAAAGTATAAGAAGTAAAGCCATGCTGCTCTGTTGAGCTAGGGGACTCAGGTCAACAATTTCTGACATTGCCAGTGAAGCAGAAGACACAATACTATTATGGATTACTGGACTCTTTTAGAATATTTTTGCTCAGTTAACACACCTATAATATTCAAATGCCGGAACTAAACAAAAAAGGGATATATAAATGAGTGTCCATTTTGTATCTGTGTATTCAAAATGGTTAGGATAGATATGTAGTTACATTCTCTTAATGAATAGAGAGATTTGTTGTAATAGTGTTTGTAAGTAGGATATCATGTCTGCACCTTGTACAGCAAATAACCTCTAGGAAGACAGTATGCAATGTGTTAATTATTTAAACTGTCCTATCAATTTGATTTGAAACTCTCTCATTGCTATCTGTCTGTCTATAAAATTATGGAAAAAAAGAAAAAAAAAAAGAAAGAAAGAAAGACACAGATGCATTGCCCGGGGTTTCAACCCCAGGTATGCAGTGCCAGCCCTGCCCACAGGGCACACTGAGAAGGCAATTGAGACTGGGCGTGGTGGCACGCACCTGTAATCCCATTGCTTCCTGGGATGAAAACAGGAAGGATCACTGAGTCTGATATGTGCAGTGAGGTCCTGTAGACCCTGTACTAAATACAAACAAACAAACAAGGAAATGACCTATACCATAGTTTTTTGTTAGCTTCTTAGGCTGTGGTTGTTGCTTATTAGGTCCCTACACCCCCTTTAGAGCCATGTGAACATGTAGCACTCACATAAAAAGGCAGGTATGTTGCAGATGGCAGAGTATAGAGACTATATACTTTAAGATGCTGCAAAATTGTCAATATTGTTTGGTCAGGGCTGGGGAGATACCTCAGTATAATAAACCCTTCCTTGCCAAGCTCAAGGGCCAGAGTTCAATCCCTGGATCTGAAAAAGAGAGAGAGAGAGAGAGAGAGAGAGAGAGAGAGAGAGAGAGAGAGAGAGGAAAAGAAAAGAAAAAGAAAAAACAAAAACAAAAACAAAAAAATATTGTTTGGTCTTAAGAGGGTATTGCAGGCTGGCCAAATAGCTCAGTGGATTAAAGCACCTGCAAGCATGCACAGGAACTGGGAGTTCAATCCCCAGGCCTGCCATGCCAGGCCCACCACCTGGGCATGGTAAAATGGCAATTGAGACTGGGCATGGTGGTACATGCCTGTAATCTCAGCTCTTGGGAGGCTGTAAACAGTTAGATTACTGAGTCCTACCTAGTAGTGAGACCCTGAACACCCTGTAGACCATTCCCTAAAATAAAAAAAAATAACAAAAAATGGGTATTGTGATATCCTGTGCAAAAGGTCCATTGTGGGTGGGGTGACCGCCACAATTATGATGGACTGGTGAGTATACATTTGTCAAATATAGTAAGTTAATATGCAGACTCAGCCCTTTTGATGCCAGTATCTCACTGAGCAAATCACGTGCTCATCTCTCATCTGTAATTTTCTCTCTCAACACCTTTGTCTTAAAATTTATTTTTGATATTAATTAATTAATTAGGTACAGGGCCTCACTACACAGCTCAGACTTGTAGTGATCCTCCTGTCTCAGCCTCCCCAGCACTGGGATTACAAGTGTGTACCGCCACACCAGGTTTCGGTGGCAGGCACAGGGCTCCTGGGTTCTGGGGCAGGCACAGCATGTAATACTGGGGGCTGAACTTGGGTGCTTACACTTGCTCGGCAAGTGTGTGGACTGCCTAGCTATGTCTCCATCCCTTCTCTCATTATCTTATCACCTTTACCAAAATAGATTTTTCTCTCATTTTCATGAGTAGTAAACATTATATATTTAAACATTTTATAATATTTTTACAACATTTTTACACAAGAAATCTACTTTGTCATTTGCAAAAATATATGGATAATATATCAAATAATCCTGTAGAAATGATAGGCACAATTTCACTTACTGATGATTCAGTTCATACAGTAAGTAAAAATTGCACATTCTTTTTTTTAAATGTGAGATGAAGTTTTAAAATTGCATTCAGTGTGGTAGAAGAGTAAATATTCAGCATAAAATTATAAAATACAAGGCATGACTTTTAATAAAATTAACTGAATTTCATTATTTCCATTTTCCTTTGATTATTCTGCTATTGTAAAGTCAAATTTCTCAGTATTTTTTCTTATTGTTCTAGAAGCAAATGAATTTAAAACAAAGAAAATATGAAAGCCAGTATATATTAGAATTCACTACTTTTAAGGATTTCTTTTTATTATTATTCAGTACTGTTAAAAGCAAAGCAACTAACAATTTTGTTCACTGGAAAGAAAAATTTCAAACCGAAGAAATGAAAAAACCTTCATTCAGATTGAGATTTTCTTGTCATAATGTTGAAGACTTTATCATCAGTAGTAGAGAAAAAGTACTTTTTATAAATTATCATTCAGTTTAAAAACTCAGATTGTAGTAAGTAAAAATATTATAAGCCTACCAAGTAGGCACAGTGACAATTTTTGTTCCAATATATGTCATCTTTATATTTTGAGTGTAATGTTATTTTCTCTCTACCAGCAGATTATAAAATGATGATTTTAAGAATATGTCACATAAATCTAAGCTCATATTTCTTTAATTGTTTTCTCTTTTTTTCATTGCAAAGTGGCAGGAAATCTTATAACTCCTTCCGGATTCTGTAACCTCTTATTTCATAAATATCTCTTTAAAACCACTTACACAGTTTGTTCATGTTCTTGCTGCAGTACAATTCCCTCAGTATTTTGTATATTAGTGTAAAACATAATGATCATCACAGAATTAAATGTATTTTTAAGATATTTTTTTATTTTTAAAGAATGCAAAATAGTAATAGAAACAAAAATAATGTTTTAGAAACAATATAAGATTTCACTAAACAAAGTGATGGGAATTCAACAATGGTTGCTGTATTGCATGATTCTATCTTCAAGTTAGTTGTTCAGGTTACCAGATATAAATGTGCAACAGCAAAAAAGTTGTAAGAGATTCAAAAGAAAAATATTAATGTTGTAGAGATTTTAAAAAATTAAGTATTTTAAATGAGACATTTTTAAA
>NW_004524912.1:682932-684798 GCF_000260255.1 Octodon degus
ATGCAGAGAACATCCTGATCTGCATAAGGTTACTTTCATTCAGGTCTTTGCATATAGGGGTAATAACCCACAATTTAAAGAACATACGGTTTATTTTGGCTTGCACCATTAGTAATTTTAGCTCAGAGCTGGCTAGCTCCAAAGTAGAAACGGCCTTGTGGAAGAGACAGCGACAGAGGAAAACTGCTCACATCATGGCATGAAGTAACATTTCAGTATATTGTTAACAAACCTCTTGTCAAATCTCTTCCACGAAATTGCAAAAATAAAGATTACTATCCATACAGGTATCTAGCACAAACTTTACTTATACTGTTTGATTCTTATTTAAGAAAAATATTTATTCTAACTTCTAATATAAATCATCAAGTTCGAAAGGTTTATTGTGTTGAAATCATGTAGAAGACAAATAGAAATCATATAAATATCTGTGTAATACGTACATATGTTTAGTTATATTCAGCTACAACCCTAGCCAAAAGAACTTAACACAGGCATATTTCACATTATTTTCATTATCATTTTTTGGCTTATGTTGTTTTCATTATTTTAAAGAGACTACAATGTGTCTTTTTTTTTTCTTTTGTGTACTTTAATTGAAAAACCCATGCTTGTAGTTGATGGCAACAACTACTTGTATGATTGAAGTAAACTCACCATTGTTTTTTAAATAATAATTTGGGATAATTGTAAATATATATGGTATGGTTTTCAAAATATTCAGAACTTAAATGACCATTTGGATTAAACTATGATCATTCTCTCTAAAAACATATTCTATTGTGGTCATGAGCCATTTAAAATTTGTGTAATCTTATATATAGGCATCCTTCAATGAAAAACTATAATTTATTTTTGCTCATTATCAGAGTTTTTTACTGCAACTCTTTCTCTTATAATTTCAGAGTTAAGATACATTTTAAATTTCATGGAACTGTGAGTTGAAATAGAGTTATTTCAATGAATATCAAGTTGAATAATCTGGCAAGAAACCAAACTAACCTTTCTCCACTGCTCGTGGGAATGTAGACTGATGTAACCATTATGGAAATCAGTGTGGAGACTCCTTAAAAAATTAGGACCGGAAATACAATTCAAGCCAGCTATCCCACTACTGGGAATTTTCCCAGAAGAACGGAAAACATCATATCATAGTGATATATGTGCACCTATGTTTATAACAGCACAATTTGTGATACCCAAATCCTGGAGACAACCAAGATGCCCATCACCTGAGGAATGGATTAAAAATGATATGGTATTTTTATACAATGGAGTATTATTCAGCAATAAAGAATGATAAACTCGAAGACTTTATATTTAAGTGGATGCCATTTGAAGAAATACTCGGTGTGGAGAGCTTCCTGCTAACCTGCGCCGGAGGGACCAGTCCCAGCCCAGGCATAGCGTGGGCCAGACCCTCTCCCACCCCATCGGGCCGCCCCCCACAACTCCACCGTACATCCCCCACCCCTCCAGCTGAGTAGTAATTTCTGCCACCTTCCGGGAACCCCTAAACCCAGTCCTAGCCCAGGTCTGGTGAGTGTGTGGAGAGCTTCCTGCTAACCTGCGCCAGAGGGACCACTCCCAGCCCAGGCGCAGAGTGGACCGGACCCTCTACCACCTTATCGGGCAGCCTCCCACCACTCCACAATACCTTCCACACCCCTCCCGCCGAGTAGGAATTTCTGCTGAGTTCCGGGAATCCCCAGACCCAGTCTTAGCCCAGGTCCGCAGAGGGAAGGAGCTGAGCACAGCAGCCAAACCTAAGACAGACGCAGCTGGATAACTCCAAACTCTGTAGAGCTCCACCTGAAATTCAGTACGTGTGAAGGTTATAACTACAGCAAAGATCTACAACAAAGG
>NW_004524912.1:691023-692809 GCF_000260255.1 Octodon degus
TCTTGTACAGCAATTAACCACTAAGAAGAATATATGCAGTGTATTATTTGTTGAAACTGTACTTCCGATTTGATTTGAAACTGTCTCATTGCTGTTTATCTATAAAACTTTGAAAAAAAAGATATACTCATAAGTGAAATAAATCAGACCCACATGTGTAAATATCGTATAGTTTCCCTAGTGTAATTACTTAAAAGGAGAATTTAAAATAGAAAGGTGGAACACAATTAAAAGAAAAGCAGAAACTTAAAAATTAAACAACAAAGAGAGTGCAAGAAGAAAAAGTAGGAAACATGACGAGGAAAAACCATATGTTTATATGAAGAAGATGGTTAAGGCAATGATCCTGAGAATCTTCAGCAGGTTTTTGAAACTAGCAGTTTACTGGTAGAATTCTCACCTTGACTAACTATACATGCTGATACCGGTGAACTAAGCAACTGCACTGAAGATAGCAGTGTGTAATACTAGTATCATGCTTGGTATCCCTGTCATTCTGGTCTTCCAAATATATACTGCTTGTCATGTCATGCAAATTATTGCTACACTATCTCTCAAGTAGATGTTTGTTTACAAAAAAGGTTAATAAATGTAAACAAGTGACAAGAAAAAAGATCATATTACTGTCCTGCTACAATGCTGTATATGGTTAGACTACTAAATTTCTGGGTAAAAATATGTAATTGTTTATTCCTATTTTTTAATGTTTTTTATTTTTTAAAATTTTCTCTTCACATTCTTTAGAGATTTAAAGCTTAACATATCAATACTTGATGGAAAATACATGCTCCATGTTATGTCTAAGATGTTTTATATTCAGACCGATAGTGATGTTAAGTTCAACTGCCCATATTATAAGGTAAGCTTCTCTTGTGGAGGGTTAACAAACTAAGTTTTCAGACCAAAAATTAGAGAAACAGAAGGGCTACAAGGACAGCCAACATTTTGGCCCTAGCCTTTCAAGGTCAGTGGTAACTCAGGACACAGGAGAACCTGTACTGCAATATCCTGTAACTCACTGTATCCCAAATTTACTGATCAAGGAGATTATGAGGCCATAGAGGAAAGTGATCTATGATGTAGAGTGTGGCTAAGGACAGTCACATGGAGATAATGCATTCTCTTGGGCTTTTACAGAGAGCAAATTGGTCCAGCAACAGCTGTGACTCATCCACATGACTGATACTGACAAAAGATCTACAAACTGTGGTACAGAGTTTCAGGGCAAATCCTCAGGAAATTTGACCAACTTTGTCAGATACAAAAGTTATATTGCTTGTCATGTAGGCCTTCCTTTATCTTGGTCTTAACTATCCAGCAGAAAAGTATAAAAATTAGGTATAAAAAGTAAAGCCATATTAATATGCTGAGCTGTAAAAGGCTCAACTCAACAACTTCTGATGTTGCCAGCCCTATGGAGAACCTACAACTATTATGGTCTACTGGACTATATTGGATTATTTTGATGAATTCACACACCTGCAATATTTGCATAGCAATGGAATACCCATCTCTGAGGAAACTAAATAAATAAAAGAGATACAAATGAAGGACTTCTTTATATCTGTATACACAAAATAGTTAGGATAGACATACAGCTACTTTCTCTTAATTCAATGAGAAAAAGACTTATACTAATAGTGTTTGGACAGGATATCATGTCTGCATCTTGTACTGTGAATATCCACTAAAAAGACAACAATATGCAATGTATTAATTATTGAAACTGTCCTATTAATTGGGTTTGAAACGGTCTCCTTGCTATTTGTTTCTCAGTAAAATTAAT
>NW_004524912.1:693140-695104 GCF_000260255.1 Octodon degus
ATATAAATATACACATCTTGCAAAGTCATTTTAAAGAAACTTTTGTATATAGGGAATCTTTTTTCTTTGAACTCATATTGGTTATGTAATTTTTTGGAACTGATTTTCTAAATAAAAAAAAAAATAACTGGCATAATATTATGTGTAAATAGGTGCAAACTCATATCAATGTCCTAGTCATTTTCTAATTGATGATACATATTAGTAAAAATCTACAATTTAAAGAAGATAAGGTTTATTTTGGCTTGCACTCTTAGTGATTTTAGCTCAGAGCTTCCTGGCTCCAAGGTAGAAACAACCTTGTGGAAGAGACAGCTACAAAGGAAGACTGCTCACATTGTAGCATCCAGGAAGCATAGATAAACTGGAGGAGCATGTGATGGAGCGATACCCTTCCAGGTCATGTCCTCATTGTCCCACCTCTGATTAGGCTCAACTGATAAAAGTACATTTTGTATGGACTCAATGGAGTAATCTAATGATTTGTATAATGTCCCCAGAATAAGATTACCTTCTAGAAAAGGCTTTTGGGATATAACTCAGATCCAAATCATAATGCATAGATACTGGAAAAATGAACTAATACTATTTATATTTTTGGGATTTTGCTGTAAGTTTGAGGATATAGATATTATACATTAATGATATGCATCCTAACCCTCTTAAAACAACATGAAAGGAAAAAAATAGATCAAAACAAGAGTGAAAATTAGTGATACTATAATATGAAACATTAAGTACTAAAACAAAAACTGATAAGCAGAGTAGAAAATACTCTGTTTAGATAAGAATTTTTATAAGAAGTTATGTAAATGCAAATACCAGATAATACCCTTGAAATAGGATTTTCATTTTAAAGGACTTGATCCTATGTACTGTATGCCTTCAATTATTTGACTCTGGACTTAATTAGAAAATTAATGATAAAGAATTACAATAGTTGTTACATAAAATGATATATTAATTATCTCATGAGAAGACTGTTTTCAGTTTAAATGTGACAAAACTCCAAGGTGTATAAGATAAAAATAACAAAATAGAAGTTCTTTGGTCTTGCAACATGCTTTATGAAGAAGGTAATAATTCTCATGATATTGATACAATTTTAATCATGGAAAAATGAAGAATTGCTGTTCAACCAGTATTCTATAAAGTTCTTCCTCTCATCAGCTCAATTTTTATTTATTAAGCTGTCCTCTCAAAAATATAATTCCAACCTAAATGCTAAAAAGCTTTTCAACTTATTGATGAGACACAGTGTTATAATTTTTATCTAATTGTCCCCCCTAAAGTTAATGAGATCATATGTGGAGCTTTTTGTAAGTGGCTGGATCTAGGGCGCATGCTGCTGGATCAAGGGTGTGATGCTGTCACTGATTTATGCTATGATGTTAAGATTAAGGTGGTCAACTCTGGATGTGAATGCCACCTGCTCTAAGGCTGAGGAGCTTGGGTAAGATATAAAGGACAAATAGAAGGATGCTACTTGCTGCTTCTTGCCTTCTGCATGTCCGATTTTACCTCAAATAAATAAATAAATAATCATCAAATCATAAATTGTTTTATAAACTATTTATTTACTTATTTGGTACAGCATCTCATTATGTAGCTCAGATTCATAGAAAGCCTCCTGTCTCAGCCTTCCCAAAGCTGTGATTATAGACGTATGCCACCACTCCCGGTTTTGGGTGGCCAGCATGGCACCCCTGGTCTTCTGGGACTGGCACAGTGGTTTGCAGTGCTGAAGACTGAACTCAGATTCATGCACTTGCCAAGCAGGTGCTTAGACTACTGAGCTGTTTCCCAATCCTCAAATCAGAATTTCTATAGAGTAAAATTAGTACTTTTAATGTGAAGATCTATATATGGGTCATGTAATATTTACCACGCTAAAGAAAGAGGACAGTTATATTTCATAATTCCATGACTTTTTCTTTTCTTCTTTCTTTCTTTCTTTCTTTCTT
>NW_004524912.1:695612-697523 GCF_000260255.1 Octodon degus
TCTTCTTCTTCTTCTTCTTCTTCTTCTTCTTCTTCTTCTTCTTCTTCTTCTTCTTCTTCTTCTTTTTCTTCTTCTTCTTCTTCTTCTTTTTCAGAACTGAGGATTGAACTCAGGCCCTTGTGCTTGTGCTTGCCAGGGAAGTGCTTATTCCACTGAACCATCTCCTCGGCCCCTTCTATGACTTTTCTAAAAAATTCCTTCATTTACATTGCCATTCCCAATAGCGTATGATCTTAATTTTGTCTCCATATCCTTTTTTTTCAGAATGAATGTATAGCATTTTAAATGATTTTATTTATTTACTGAAACTTTTGATATAATGATATATATGGCACTGTCATACTATTAGTACTACTATTTTTTTTTTTTTTTTACTGTTGGGTAGTATTGGATTGTACAATATGTCTCAGATTGATTATATATTTCACAGCTTTAGGCAAATTTCAAGTAGGAATATCTTATAAATAACATACTTATAAAAATTTATGAACACATTTTGGTCAGTGCAATCTTTTGTTTTTCTTTTGCGGATTTTCTGTTTTTATTTTCAGTGACAATCACAAATGTGGTATTTCTGTAACTTATTGTACTATATATGAGTTATATGTATATAAGAATTTATAAGAAAAGGTGAAAATATTTTCTAAAGTGCTGCACCATTTTCCATTATTTCTGAATAGTATTCATTATATACAACTAAAAGAGTAATTATGCATCTACAAGTTTAAGATCATTCCCAATGAAAAAAGAAATAAACAATTCATTATATGAATTAGAAATTTAAGTTTTCCAACCTTCTTAGTTACATTCTTTTTGCCAAAAGAAATTCCCAATAAACACAATTTACAGGAGGAGAAGTTTACTTTGTTTCATAATTTTAGTCAATGGTCAAGCAGCTCCAAGGCTTATTTTCCCACTGCCACCTGATGTGTGTCTATACCATGTTCTACTCCATAACAGAATAAGAATTCCACTGGATTGCACATGGAACATACTCTAGAAAATTCTACAATTTGGGACCAAAAAAGCAGGACTCATTGAGTTTGAAAGGTTGAAATCCTGCAAAATATGCTTTTGGCTGCAATGAGATTAAATTACGAAAAAATAACAGAAAGAAATTGGAAAAAAATAAAATTATTTGTCAATTAAATAATATACTTCTCAATAATTCATGATTATAAGAGTAAAACAATCTGTAAATCAGAAAATAGTCTGAGACTAATAAATAAGAAAATATAATCTATTAAATCTATAGATTAATGGTATTAATATAACTACCGTTTACAATTTAGACTACTATATTAAAACTAAATATCCCAAATTCATGCGATAACTTTTTAAAGAAATTAGTAAAAGAAGAGCAAAGCAACAGAAAACAGAAGGAAAGAAAATGAAATGTGTTAGAAATCAATATATCAAATGAGTTTAATGTCTCAGAGACAATACATGCAGCAAGATCTTTGAAAAAGGCAACAAAATTAATACAGTTGTGAATTGGAGAGTTAATGTTTAATTGTTTTTTCTTATTTTTGATGTTTTGACCAATTTGCCTGCTTAGATCTGTTAATCTGAACAACTAATTTGAAGACAACAACATGCAATGCAACAACTATTGTTGAATTCTAATCATTTATTATGAAGTTCTGTATTATTTCTTAATATTCTACTACTTTTCAATTTTTTAAAATAATAAACATTATTTTTATCTGAAAAAAAGTTGATGGAGTTTAAGCTAGTCTGTTTTAAAAAGCAAAAAAGAGAGAAGGGGAAAAATACTGACAGACCGAAAATTACAGAAAAAGAAAAATATTAGTAAAATCAAGAAGAAAAGATACCTCACAATACATTCTACAGAAATGCAAAACAATTTACAGGAATGGAAAATTCTCTCTCTCTCTCTCTCTCTCTCTC
>NW_004524912.1:697623-698997 GCF_000260255.1 Octodon degus
GAGATAAGGGTGTGTTAAGGTCTCCTGTTAAAATTGTGGTATTGGAAATTAGATTTCTCAAGTCCATTTTGATTTGCTTTATATATTTGGGTGCTCCCGTGTTTGGTGCATACACATTCATGAGTGTTACCTCTTCCTCTTGAATTTTTCCTTTAACCAGTATATATTGGCCTTCTTTATTTCACTTGATGATTGTTGGTTTGAAGTTGAGACTGTCTGAGAATAGAATTGCTACCCCTGCTTTTTCCTGAGGAGCTGGGGCAATTAGTATTGTGTTCCATCCTTTGATCTTCAGCCTCTGAATATCTTTATGAGTTAAATGTGTTTCTTGTATACAGCATATTGTTGGATTTTGTTTCCTAATCCACTGTGCCAGTCTATTTCTCTTAATTGGGGAATTGAGTCCATTTATATTGATGGTTAGAATTGAGATGTATTGACTTACGGTTGTCATGGTATTTACCTGTTGTTATTTACTCCTTTTTCTTCTGTGTTTAATTGCTTTCACTATTTAGTTGGTTTCTTCAGATCTCATTCATGGAGTTCTGATCATTTTGTTCCCTCTCTAGAACATCTTTCAGTAGCCTGTGCAGAGTTGGCTTTGTCATCACAAAATTCTTTAGCTGTTCTTTGTCATGAAAGTATTTCACTTCTCCATCAAACTTGAAAGAGAGTTTTGCAGGGTATGGTAGTCTGTGCTGGAATTTGTTTTCATAGAGGACCTGAAGTACTCTGCTCCATGTTCTTCTTGCCTGCATGTTTTGAGAAGAGAATTCGGCCATAATTCTGATGGGTTTTCCTTTGAATATGATCTGCTTCTTTTCTCTAGTGGCTTTAAGTATATTCTTCTTGTGCTGAATTTCTGGGATCTTGACTATTATATGTCTCGGTGTGTTTTTCATTTGTTGAGGTTCCTTGGCATTCTGTACACTTCAGTTACATGAATGTTAGATTGTTTCCTCATATTTGGGAAGTATTCTGCTATTATTTCTGCCTGTATTTTTTAATGTCATTTGTATTGACTTGATCTTTCTCACTGATGCCTGTTTGTCTCACATTGTTCATCTTTGCATCATCTTGAAGGTGATGGATTATTCTTTCCTGCATTTTCATTGTTTTTAAGAGATCCATTCTTACCTTTTCACTAGCTGCACCAACATCTTCAAGATCTGATACTGTGTCTTCACATTCCTTTAAATGGTTTTGCAAGCTTGTGATTGAGATGTTATTTTCCTCTATATCTCTTTGACTCTCTTTCATGCGATCTATTTCTTTCCTGTATTCCTCATTCAAGGAATCTGTCATTTTTCTAATCTGCTCTATTTTTTTTATCAATGTCTTCTTTAGAAGCAGTTATAAATTCTTTTACTGCAG
>NW_004524912.1:699097-705161 GCF_000260255.1 Octodon degus
CTCTCTCTCTCTCGGACAGTGTCTACAGGATCTCACTACATAGATCGGACTCGTAGTGATTTTCTTGTTTTCTGCTTCCCAAGTGCTGTGATTACAGGTGCCCAGTCTCAATCACTGTCTCAGTGAGACCTGGGGATGGGGCCAGCACAGCAGGTCGGGGATGCCTAAGCATGTGTTTTAGTCTGCTGAGCTATCAGTCTGTCCCTGGAAATGGAAAGTTTTTATTTGCACCGCTATGCCTACAAAATAGGAAACATATTTAAAATGGACACATTTAGAGATAAAATTAAATTACTGAAATTGACTTGAGAAGAAATAGGAAAATTGAATGGATGGACAAGTGAAGTGATTGAATTTTAATCACAATTTATTTCACAAAGAAATGTATCATGCCTTGAATTTATAAAGAACTAATTCTTCAAACTTCCCAAAAATAGAGAAAGACTGAACAAACTTCCAAATACATTTTATGACACTAACATTTTCAGTATCAAAGCCAGGTAAATATATCACAAGAAGTCTACAAAATATCATCCCTTATAAAACATAAATGCAGTAATCCTCAAAAAGGAAAATACAGCACTGTAGATGTCCATGTGAAGTTTGTAATAGGACTACAAGTTGACTTGTTGCAAATTGCTTAATAATATGATATTAATCTGTCTTAGCTACTTTTCTCACTGCTGTGATAAAATATCTGAATATCCACAAGTTAAAGGAGGAAAGATTTAGGTTGTGGAGGTTTCAGTCCATATTCATCTGTCTTTAAGGAAACATGGAAGAGGTAAATAGAAGAGGAGAAACACTTCATGGCATAGAAGCAGGCAGGAGCAAGTGCTTAATGCCGGAGGAATGATGTACACCCAAGGCATATCCATGTGACTTGCCTCCTCCCAGCCAGCTGACCTCCATGTAACACAACCAGCTAATGATGACAGTGGACTAACCCAGTATCATCCTGCCTTGACTCAGAGTCACATACCCACGATCCAGTCACCACTTAAAAGCTCTAATTATGAGTTGATGAGGTCTTGCCTCATCTATAAATAAACCATAGCACAATATATTAATTATAACATATTTGTAAAAATCAAAATTAATGGTTGTCTTAATAGATGCAGAAAAATAATTTGACAAAATACAAACCTCTTTTATGATTAAAAATTTCAAGACTTTTAAAAACCCTAAAAATTAAAAGGACAATCTTAATTCTACCAAGAAAAATTGAAGATACAAATAAGTGAAGATAATGCTCTGCTTATAGAACAGAGAAACAATTATTATTAAAAAAGCACTTTTCCCTAACTCTTCTACAGCACTCTGATGGATAATCTTATTTGATATTTTGAATGATCTGAGGGACATCCTGATAGCAAACAATACAATATCTCTGGGTTTTTGTAAAAGCACTTCTTCAGGAGGCTGGAAATTGAATCAGTCTGGCATTGAAGTGAGAAAGACAAATTCTCAGCTGATGTGTGGAAGAACACCATCTAATATGTTTGGAACTTGGTACAAAATGGGAGGGAAAAGACAGATTTTATTTCTTTTGACATGTTTCTTTTCCTGCACTTAGATTTCCAGAGTTTCAAGTTCTTTGACCATTGCACTGGAGTAATTGTATTGCCTGCACCTAAGTTTCTCAGACCTTCATTAAGTGTAATAATGTTCCATTCTTACAGTGTTTCTGAGGCCTGTAGACATGAGTGAGCTACATTACTTGCTTACTCATTTATTCTTCAAGATAGCTTATCGAGAAATAGTTTAGCCTCCAAAATTTTGTGAGCACATTTTCTTAATAAATCTTATATATCTGTCTATGTTTTTTATGTATCATTTCTCTGTATCTATCTATAATTCTGTTTCTTTACATATCCTTATGTTAATACACATAAACCTTGTAAAAAACCCAGAAGATATTTTTATAGAATTGATAATCTGATACAAAATTGTGTATAAGAAAGCAAACTACTTACAAAAGAAATAAGGCATGCACACACACACACACACATGCACACACATGCACACACACACACACAGAGTTATGTTTTATTTTTATCTGATTTTACCCTTCTGGTGCTCTGGGGGAATATGTTTTATATTTGGATGACAACTCAAAGCCTCATGTACTCATAAGCAGGGTATTTGTGAGGTGATTGATTCACAGAAGTGTTATACTTAAAGGTGATGCTAACAAGTGTATCCTGGTCAAAACAGTTCTGTTATTTGAGGCATTCATGGTAGAATGTGTCTCCTTCCTGAACTCCTTTTTTTCTTTGTTTCTCCTTCCTGGATATCATGGCATGTGAAGATGTCCTCCACCATGCACTTCTACACCACCTTTCTGCCTGGAAGCCAGCCTACCAGAGACGATTGTTAATAGTTAAATAAATCTCTGTTACGTTTTGGATATAGCTTTTCTTTTTTTGTGTGATATTGGGGATAGAACTCATGATCTTACACTTGCCAGGCAGGCACTTATGCCATTGAGCTATCTCCCTGGCCAGGTGTAAGATATTTTATCCTTGTGACAGTAAAATGTGACTGAGACACACACACACACATACTCACACCTAGATCATATGATACTTTCTGAACACACCACAGCTGTTATTATGCTTTTGTAGTTAATTAAAACTATTACACATTACTGAAAAGCTAAGATTATTTACTTTCTGTGTCTTAGACAACATGCCAGTGAAGGCAAAGGTAAACATTTAATGGGACCTAGAGTATTGTAGGATTTACAATTTAGAGACTTTAAAAATGATGGAAATACAGTATACAAATAGTTTTAACTAAATTATTCTGCTTAATTACAATTGGAATTCTGTATAAAACAAAATAGCTATTCCCAAAGTAGCCAAAATTTTTTCTTCAACTAATTGTACATAATGGATCTGTAGCTATGTCATGGTTGATTCTTCTAAAAACTGCATCTTGATATTTTGTGTGAAGAAACAAGATACTATATGAATTATTGCCTCAGTTTTATTGCTTGAAGAAAATACCCAACACCCAAAATGAAGGAAAGAAAGGTTTATTTAGCTTACAGTGGAGTTTTCAGTCCATACTCAATGGGCTCCAAGGCCGAGTTTCACACGAAACAGAGAGTAGCCAATCATGGTGGAGGCAAAGAGCAAAAGAAAGGGGAGTGGCAGCAGCTTAGGCAGCTAGCTAGTGTCTCCCTACTCCTTACATTGTAATTCACAGTTCTGCCCCAGGGTACTCATACCCATAATCACAGTATTGGATCAGGAATAAATTACAAACTCCAGAAGCTGTCCCATGACTGTATGAGGCTTTGGGGGGGAACTAGACACAAACCATATCATTCCACCCTTGGAAACCCAAAGACTGATGCACATCACTTTATGCAAAAGACATTTTAGTCTATCTCTATGAGTTGCCAAAGTCCTACAGTTTCATTATTGCTGAAAAGTCTAAGACCCATGTCTCTTTCAAGATCAAAGGGAAACTCTTAGCTGTGAGACCCTATGCAATTGAAAAGGTAAACACTTCCAACACTTAATGATAGAAGATAAACATTAGCATTCCAAAAATCACACACAACAGGATACCAAGTATTGGGACTAAAGCAAGTCCAAAATCCAGAAGGACAAATATTAAGTCATGTAGTTCCATATGGAACATCCAAAGCAATCTGTGGCAAATTGTAAACTCCATGTGACTCCGTCCAAGTGGCACTTTTGGTGGTAGTTCCCACAGCAATTCTCTTAATCTGGCTTTGCTCCCTCTTTGTAGTTTCCCTTAGATGATCCACATTCCTGGATTTTCCAAACTTCTGGGGTTTCCACTGAATAAGCTTCTCACTCACAGCTTTACACACTGCCCTCCCAGGCACACACTGTCTGGCCTCCCAGGCCTTCTTCTGAAATCTAGGAAGCCTTCTTAACCTCAGAACTCCTGCATTCCGAATGCTCCTAAAACCAACACTATGTGGATAATGCCAAGGTCTACTGCCAGCTGGACCAGTAGCCAGGCTTTCTTCTCTCTTGGCAGTAGGAGTCAAGTGCTTGGATCTACAAACACTCTGAACCTGATTCAGAGAATAAATTCTCCATGTCAGTGCCATTCTGGAAACTGTATGGCTGCTGCCACCATTCTGGAACATGGCATTCTGTGGCTTTCCCCTAAAGGCAAAGCCTTCAACCTTGTAGTCTGAGGCTGCAAAGGGTGGAGATCTTCAGATGCCTGTGATGCCCTCAGGCCATTTTTCCATTCTCTTATTCTTTTTGAGTAATGGAAATGCTACCATCTCTATCTTTGCACTCCACAGTTTTATTGGAGCTTCCTTTTGGGCCAAACTCATAACATTTTAAATCATCTTGCTAGGCTTTTTGCTCTTTGATTCTCAATATACATCTGGCTAAAAACCTCCAACAGTAGCCACGTTAATAATTCAGCATGGCTGCTTTGAGAATTCTTTTGACAGATTAATCAATGCACCATGCTTAATCTCAGTCTGAGGCAGTCTCTGGACCCAAGCAAAATTCAAACTTTCTGCCAAGCCATAATGCATATCATCTGAGGTCCAACAACCAATGCAGTCCTTCTTCCCAAAAGAAACTTCCCCAGCTTGGTCTTTACAGGCAAGATTTCTGTTAACCTTCTGATCTTATGAGCTCTGACCAGAATTACCCATACAGAATAGCAGAAGATGTTCCAGTGCTTCTCCTGTAGGCAACATCTCCTATCTCTTCTCATAAACCATTCCCAAAAGTTCATACTCCAAATGGTCAGGTAGTCAAAGCAACAACCCCATTTCTCTGGTACAAAATTTTGTCTCAGTTACATTTGTCTCATTGCTGAGAGAAAATATCCAACACCCAAAATGAAGGAAGGAAAGCTTTATTTACCTCACAGTTAGTGAGGGTTTCAGTCTATATACTCAGCTGGCTCCAAGGCAGAGTGGCACATAGAACAGAGAGCAGCCATTCATGGCAGCAGCAAATCACAAGTGAGTAGCAGCAACTCAGGCAGCTAGTTAACCTCTCTCCCCTCCTTACATTGTAATGTAGAGTATTTGCCCCAGGGCACTCATACCCATAATACCAGCATGGGATCAAGAATTAACCACAAACTCCAGAAGTTGCCCAATGACTGCATGAGGCTTTGGGTGGCCAACTAGATGCAAACCATAATAATTATAAATTGATGCCATATATTAAATATGATAATCATAATGCAATGTTTTAATAACTTCATTAGAACACTCAACACTCACAGTGAATTATTATAGGTAAAAGGTGGCATTAACACTTTGACAAATCTTATTAAAATGGATAATTTGAGTTAGTGGGTTTAAAATTAAATCTTATTAGAGTGACGAATTGGTTTCTGTTTAATAATAGGACCATTTCTTCAACAAATAAATATATACAATTTACAAATTGAGACTCCAATAATTAAGAAAACAATCCTCCCCAGTGTTGGGGATGCTGAGACAAGAGGATTACTAGAAGTTGGAGCTATGTAGTGAGATCCTGTACAAAATCAATCAATCAAAAAAAAAAAAAACATTAAGTATGAGGAATAAGAGAAATATGCAGTATAATGGCATTCCTGTAATTAAAAATAACTTTTCTTGCGTATCTCAATTAATACTTGTATCTATAATTACTTTGTTAGATTTTTTTGGCCATAAATTTATTGATAAACAAATAGCAATGAGACAGTTTGAAATCAAACGGGTAGGACAGTTTCAATAATTAACACACTGTATATATTCTTCTTAGTGGTTAATTGATGTACAAGATGCGGACTCGACATCCTATTTACAAACACCATTAGAACAATTCATTCTATTCATTAACAGAATGTAACTATATAACTATCCTAACCACCCTGAATACACAGATACAAAATGGATATTCATCTGTATACACTTTTTTTTGTTAAATTCCGTTATTTGAATATTATAGGTGTGTAAACTCAGCAAAATATTCTAAAAGAGTACAGTATCCCATAATAGTATTGGGTTTCTGCTTAACTGGCAATGTCAGAAATTGTTGACCTGAGTCCCCCACAGCTCAACATAACA
>NW_004524912.1:711021-724773 GCF_000260255.1 Octodon degus
TTTTTTCGGATTGGGTTTCTTCCCTATGTTTCTGTAGTTGCTTGTTTACTTCAGATGCTATGGGTTCTGAGAGTTCTTTTTTTTTTCAAGTAAGAATTGCCCTCTGATTATCTCTATATTTTTCTGCTGTTCCTTATTTACTATTAACACTATTAATTCGTGCATTTGAGCTGAGCTAGCGTCCTCCGCACTTGTTCTAGGTGGGCACTGAGTTTCCTCCATATATTTCTGTTTTTGATTCTTTAATGCAGATGCTATTAATTCAGGGATTTCTTTTTTATTTCCAATCTGAGGTCCTCTATATCTTTCTGCAGCTGTTACTTTACTTTAGAAGCCGTTAGTTCATTGCTTTCAGATGTGTGATTCCCAATTTGTTTTGTGTTAATGTCCTCTGCATTTGTTACGGGTGGGCTTGGGTTCTGAGGTTGAATTTTGTTCCTTCTCGTCATTTTGTGTAGCACTGTCTTTTGACATTTGTTGTAGATCTTCCTTGTAGGTATAACCTTAGCACGTACTGAAGTTCAGTTGCAGATCTACAAAGTTTGGATTTATCCAGTTCTGCCTGGCTTGGGTCTGGCTGCTGTGCTCAGCTCCTTCCTGCTGCTGCCCATAAGGGTGAACATGTTGTGTCCCTGTAGCAAGATATTCTGCTCTTGGACTAGCTGGGTGGTTTTATCCTCTACATTCTCTGCAGGGATTGCAGCTGCATGGTTACACCACAGGCATGTATACCTGGCCTGAGCTGAGCCTGGAGGGGACAAAGTGGAGTAGGGGGCAGAGGCAGCTCTCCCACTCATTCACTGGGTGTGAGCTAGGACTGGGTCTGGGGGTTCCCGGAACGTTACAGAAATTCGTACTCGGCGAGCGGGGTTGGGGAGGTGTTGTGGAGGGTTGTGGGGCATCCCAAGGGAGTGGAAGAGGGTCTCACCCATGCTGCGCCTGGGCTGGGATGAGTAGTCTGTTCCGCTGGTGCAGGGTAGCCGGAAGCCGTCCCACACACTCACCGGACCTGGGCTAGGACTCTGTCTGGGGGTTTCCCTACTTTGTTAGATTAATAATAAAGCAGAGCATTTTAAACTTTAAATTACTGAATAAATAATATTAGTTGTATTTATGTATTTAAGAAGCAATGTACAATGGTCTTTACAATACCTTCTAAAATTTTTAGTTAGAAAAATAATACACAATTGAAGGCCTAATTTCAATATCTATGCAGTTATTTCTGAGCATAAACTAAACTCTATTACAGATGATCAGTGATCTTCATTGAGTCAATTCTCTCAATATTAAAGAAATTTTATTTTTATGCTCTTTAGTTTACCAATGTAGAACTAATTAGGTAAGGGAGTAATTACTGATTATGTTATTAATGAAGATACTCCTGTAACACACTGAGAACTCCCTACTTTCTCTTATTCCTTTTATTTCTTAAAGTTTATTGTTGTCGATGTTTTTGGGTTTTTTTTATTGATTTGGTACAGCGTCTTATTACACAGCTCCACCTTCCAGTAATCCTGTCTCAGCCTCCTCAGTGCTGGGATAGCAAGCATGAGCCAAGATGCCCAGTTTTGGTGCCCAGCAGGGCATGTGATACTGGGGATTGAATCCACAACTTTGCTCTTGCTTGACAGGTGCTTAGATTGTCCAGCTATCTGCTTAGCCCCTAATGCTTTATCTGAAATTTCCCCTCCCTCTCATGTTGTCCAATATAAACAAATTTTACAAACACCTCAGATTGCGTTATAAATTTTCAGAGACTAAATTTTATTAGCTACAGACTCTTTTTAGGTGTAAGTTTCACAGAATGATGGTCAATTTGGTCAATTACAATTCAAATATGGTCAAGTATAATTATGAACTTTGTGAAAGATTTAAATCCAGTCAATTGCAGGTGTTAATTTTGAGAAAGATAATAAGTGAGCTTTATAGAAGAAATATGATATTAATAAACTGGCTCTTTGTAGCAGCTATATTTATTGGCTAATACATTACAGATTTGATTAGGCTGCAGTGGCTTGCCTGACACAAGGGTCTTCTAGGGTAGTCATGAAGGAATGGAAAGAAGCCTATACATGGAGTTAATTAAGTAAATACTTCTGAGTTCTAACCCTACATATTCTTAGTAATACATTTTATAAGCAATGAACCTTTATTTTGTGCCACTCTATCTTACTTTTATGAATCATAAAATAGATTATTTTTGTCAGCTATGTTCTAAAAGGAAATATCATTGATTAAAAACGTACATGAATTTAGCTGATAAAGCAGTTTTGCCTCCAAATGCAGAATGTGAAGAAAAAAGTTCAAACAAATTCTAAAGTACAGTATGTTGTAGATGTATTCCATTTTTCTACTAAGAATTTAGATATATAAATCAATCTAAGTCTGGGTATAGTTTCAAAAAGAAATGCCTCACGCATTTTCTGCTACTTCATATACACAAACATAAAGATGTTCAGAGTTGACCTACCAGAAAGCGAAGAGAAAAATCATAATTCATACCCATCAGATATTTCAGGTAAAAATTACTCATTTTTGTTTTGTTTAGTTTTGGTTTTGTACCAGGAACTGAACTCAGAAAATTGCATTTGTCCGGCAGGCACTTGTGCCACTGAGCTTTATCTCCAGCCATTTCTGGTAAAAATCTAGTTGTCATAAAATATTGATTATGTAGAATTCATTTGAAATACAATATTTGAATTATTACACTGTTGTATCATTAAAAAATAAATCTTTTATATCTAAAATGCAGAGAATTCTGTACAAAGTGTGTGTGGGGGGTGTAATTCATCAGAGCAGATCACCATCAAATAGAGAATATATTTCAAGTGGAAAGAGCCTGAAAATATTTTTTTTTAGTTAAATGCCTTGAATTGACTGGAATTTAACACTCAGCTTATAATGAAATCCCAGAGTCTCTTGAAATTGGCAGGAATCTACAGATTGAGATGGGGTAGGGATGAATAATCATAAATGCTGTTGCCAATACTGGCTATAGGTGTGATGTCGATAAATGTTTCAGATGTATTCATAATGGACTGCCAGTTTCAGGTATATGGCAAGGAGCAGACTCTTCATAGCCTTTCCGATCATTTGATTCTGACACTGTGCTTTTGGGAAAGCTGCTGATGTAAGCACCAGATCTGCAGAAATTGTGAACTGTTTCTGATTTTCAAAACAAGATTTCTACCATGAATCGACAGTTTAGGAAAAATGATATCCAATAGATTTTTTTAAAGTTCAACATTTTTCCAGGAAATAACCTGAAAACAGTTTAACTACAAAAACTTAGTAGTGTGGGATACGATTCAACTTATCTCTTCTTTCTTTAATTGAGGTAACAGCTTTGCAAACTACTATTTCCTACTCAAATGAGATAAAGAAATTGACTTGAAATTCAGTTTATTTTGTAATTGTACCTGGTGATTTTATCCATGTGTTGTATAACTTTCTTTACTTATACAACAACATTGTTTTTTATCCTTCATCTTCCCTTTATTCAACTCAGAATGGTTTTATATAAATTCTGTTGCTATGTTCTGAAAGATGTAATGCATGAGCTTATGAGGAAAACAAAAATCCTTACACTTGCTTAGGGTTTAACAATGCATTAAATAGAAAATCTAGATTACTCTGAGAAATGCAGTCATTTCTGGAGGGAGAAGTGGAGGTTTTACAAAAGTAATGCACTTTCAGTGAACTAACTAATTATTGATGATACAACTGGGCACTTGTGCTTTTAACAGTCAATTGTATAGACTCTCTGTCAGGTAAAATCCAATTGTAAGATTTGTAATGCAATTGAAATTTTTCCAAAGGAAGAAAGAAATAGTGTAAGATGCAGTTGGAAGGGACTTGAAATTCACCCAGTGGAATCTACTTTTAACAGATAAGAAAAGTCAACGTATAGAAAGGTCAAAGGAGTTTTCCAAGTTTATATAATTAATTATTTACAAAATAAAGGCTAATCCCTCAGCTGTCAGCTCTCAATTCCCTAATAAAAAACTTTTTTGGAAAGTATATTATGGTTCAAATACCAACTATTAATAGAAAATATTGATCTACAAAGACCAAGACATGTCTGACATGATCAACCAGGGAAGGTATTAATTCTATTAAGACACCACAACAGCCATGGATTTTAAACTTCATTTGTATAAATGTAAGATCTGTCAACCTTACTTAAGAGTTACCTGTGGGAAATGGAGAAATGTAGATTTTAGATTGTGAACCAGTTAGAAGGATCACAAAATATTCAGATTTACTGCATGAAGTACAGCGATGGAATATGAGGAAGTTGTGGAAGCCCAGCTTATTTCATATGGCCAAGGGCACTGAATATTCAGTAAAAATCATAGACCTAGTAATTTTTTCAAAAAGTGGGTTTTGTTTTTTGTTTTTGTTTTTGCCATAGCAGCTCACAATAAAGAGGCCTTTTGAATAGTGAAATTCAATTTGACAAGCACAACTGACCTAACCTATTTATAGCACAGAGAAATGTGACAGGGATATTGGGCTGAGAATCAAAATTCGTTGAGAATGAATAATTAAGAAAATATAACACAAAGTTGAATAATTAAATGCAACCAAGGTAAATTAAGAAAAAAAATGTTTACTAGCAGAATTCAATGATCAAGTACATATTGTTATTTTGCACAAGAAAAGATTTCTCCACAAATTGAAGGTTGCTGAACAAAACAAAACAAAGCCCTTCATGAAAGACCATGAAGTTGAAATGCAGAGATCTAAGGCAGTGGTTAGCAGCGAGCTGAAGATAAAATGAGAGCTGACATCATTCAGGAAAATTATATCCCAAGCTTCCCATTTCCCACAAGAAAGAAAGAAGTGAAAGAAAATCAAATAAATAAAATTCAACAAATACATGCAAGTATTATAAACAAATCAGATTCTGTGGCAAAGTAATATATACCACATCAATTATAAACAGTAATTAATATCAATAATTTATGAATTGTTACTATCAAAGAATTTATAAAAGTCAGAAGAAAGAAGCAGAACTGCTGCAATGGAACTTCTATATATGTTATTGTGATAGTATATGCACAGATCTAATACATTTGCAAAATGAAGTTTTAAAAAAGCATCAGAAAATAAATTTTACTGGATACAGTTAAGAAAAGAGTCCAAATGTTAAGAAAATTTACAATGGCACATAGACTGTATCTATCATTAGGAAGTGAAGGAGCTGACATAAACAGCTATGTATGTAAAATATATTTATGCTAGATAATCTAAGACTAAAACCAAAAGCAACTGCACATACACACATTGAACTCTAGTTCATACATTTGTTTCCCACTGGAGTTTTGATTAGCAATTCTGGTGAAACTACTTCATAAGTGGTCTAGCATTAGTTGTGGTTGTACATAATGATAGTCACGTATTATTCTGAGAAAGAAAACAAGGAGAGGAATGTTAGAAATAATGCTGTGCTGTTAGATTGGAGTCAGACATAGCATTGTGAACTCATTTATTTTAGCACACTGCAGAAAGGGCTAAGTGGTAAGTATAGATAGGTGTGTGGAAATGAGGCAATATGCATTCAGTTTTCCCTATTCTCTGTGCTGAAAGGGCCCAAAACCAGCTACAATTTTACAACAAGAAACACATCTGGCCACAAAATCTAAGATGCAAAATGCTATTCTTCAATCCAAGGTAAGGTTCCTTAGAGAAATGACTGCATCTAGATTTATTTTGGGGGGAATAAAAGTAAAATAAGCCTTGGAAAACAAGTGCAAACAAAAATCCAAAAGAAAATAAAAAATAAACCATAGACATAAGAAAACATGGAAGTATACTGGGACTGAGCCCCTAACGATCAAAGCCAAATTAATCTGACCAACAAATTAAAAATATAAGTGTAATAATTGAAAGTCTGACAATAAAACAAATATCCATGAGCTCAGACCCATGTGATCTAAGAAATAAACAGATCTTTGGAGGGGATACCATTTCTTATCAAATGATTCCAATTTGCAAATGTAGAAGAAATAAAGGGGACAGAAAATCATTATTGGGACATTACAGTGACATTGTTGCAAAACAATTTAGTCCAATGAATGCTAAAATTAGTGGTAGTTGCTCTAAATGGAAATAAGAATCTTGTAATAACCTCAAAATATCTTTGCAAATACTGATGTATATCATAATGATTTAAATATATGTTGACAAATTATTCTTTTAATTTGTCCTTCAGAGATGACATTTATTTCTCAACCCTGTGTCACTTTTACCAGATGTAATGCTCATAGGAGTATTTGCCCGCAGCAATGGCTTCCAAGGCTAACACTGCATGGCCACTGTGACCATTCATTTTTACTTTGCACTCACATGCTAAGATGCCTCTTCCTGCCACAATGTTAAGTTTTGTCCTCAAAATTCAAAAGAACAAAGATTGTCATTCAGCATAGCAGTAAACACAGGGAGCGTGCAAAAAAAGTAAATGAAAGAAACGTTTGGGCTCCCTTGGTGTTCAGTGTCCTAGTGGCCTCTTGAACCTCTAGCATTTTACTTCAAATTTTTCAGATGACCATTTGAATTTGTGTTAACAAATTCATAGCTTGTGATGTGAGGTTGACTAGATGGGCACATCTCCCCTAAAATGTTTCATGGTGAGTTGCTCTATCAAAGCCATTTGATAAAGAAGTCCATTTGAAAACTGAAGAATAAGAGTAGAAGATAAGAACTAATAAAATACTACAGTTGAGCTATTTTTCTGTGTTAAATATCTAAGTAGTTTTATATTGAGAATAAACTTTCTTCCTTAGTTACCTTCTCCCTGATGCTCGGTACCTACCACATAATTGAAAAAAGAAGGTTATATTTTGGCTCACAATTAGTAGAGTTTTCAGCCCATAGTAGGTTGGCTCCAAGGCAGGGCAGCATGGCAGAGTGGAAAAAGCTCATTGCAAAGCCATGGAAAGCAAAGAGGGAGATTAAAGGAGGAGACAGGGAGATAGAGCCTTCCAGGTATGCCCCACATAAGCCCCCTTCGCTGATCAGGGATCATCTCCAAACACTGCATTTAACTATAAACTCTTCAATGATCTAATATACTGGTGAGTACCAAGCTCCCATGATCCAATTGCCTTTTGTAAGCCCCATCTATGAGTGCATGAAGCTTTGGAGGGAAAACTAGACACCACAACACTACTTGTATATTAAACAAAATGAAATTTCAATTCCTAAAGTACATTGCTTGATGAATTAAACAGAAACAGCAAAATAGAAAATAAGATCACATTTCTAAATATTTAATATATTTAGACATGCTATTTAGTACATTGAACATTAATAAAGGCACAGAAGGATAATAACCTACACCAGGCACAAAATAACTGTATGAAAAGATACAAATGTTTACCCATTTTTGAATATTACACAATTAGCCCAAGTGTTGAAACATTACATGACACTACATCATATATTTTACACTTCAGTTATAAAAATATAAATAATCAGTTGTTACTTAGATCTTTGATTTCCTAGAATTTAAAATTGTGAAAAACAAGTAATTGTTGTTTGTAAAAATAAAATGACAGAAAGATTCAAAATTTTAAGGACGTCATGTCACCTGGGCACAGTGGCACAAGCCTATTCAGGAGGCTGAGGCAGAAGGATTGGAAGTTTGAGCTTAGCCTGCGCAATTTAGTGAGGTCTTGGCTCTAAAAGCCAAAAACAAACAATAAATTAAATTAAATGTAATTAAGCCATGGTAAATTAAACAATACAGTAATTGATGTGGACAGACAAGAAAATGAGATAGGAATAAAAGATGACCCTAAGTTTCTGGATTATGCAACTAAATAGAAAGAAGGGCCATTTCCTAATTCAGAAAACAGAGAAGTTTGTTGAGGCTGATCCTAACATAAAGGAAGATTCACATAGAACAAAAGTGCATTTTTAAAGCAAGAATGTTCTCTGTCCTAACTACTGTGACTACAAGGTCAGAATGTAGTCTGAGTTAAAATCATGCATATCTTTTATTGGAAGAAGTACCACTTTCTCAGATTTCACATTGTGTTTGTCTTTACTAATTTGGAGTTATGTGCCCTAATAATATATGCTGTATAATATTTCATATTATAAGACAAATTACAACATAATCATTAATTCAATTACTAAGGTTTCATACACACATATACCAGCCTATATGTATATGCAAGAACACTACCATCTGACTTTATATCTGGGTAGATACTGTGAGCAGACATTTATTTTCATTACAAATAATTTTATGCCAAAACTTACAACCCATTGGAACAAATACCCATTGGAAAGCAAACAACATCTTGGAAATAGAATGGAATTCATAAGCAGAAATGCAGTGTCAGAAAAGATTTACTATTTAATATTTATTAGTTGTGACATGAAGTGCAATGCTTTCTACTAAGAAGTTTATTTTTGAAAACAAAGTGATACAACATCAAAACAAATGTTTTTTTCTCATGGTTCTTGCATTATCTCATTGGGAATTAAGAATATTCAGAAATTAAAAAAAAATCTTTTGGGTTTTAAGCATCGTGGAAAGTAAGCACTGTCAAAGTTAATAAACACAAGAATATTTTCACATCAGTAATATTTGACTTAAGGATGTTATGATTTGATGTGAATACATCAATAATTTTTATTTTATATTAAATCTTATTGTCTTTTAAATTGTCAAGCCTATTTTAGTGCATATCCATAATCACATGATGCCAATAATAGACAAATGTGCATTTGTTAGGCAAAAACATAGTTTTGTAAAAGTGATCTCATTTTCACGAAGTTGTTAGCATTAGAAAATGCATTTAACTTCTATGACTGTGAAATGTACACAGTGATGTCATAGCCACTATGAATGAACTTAGAGTAATTTCATATTTTGTTAGATTTCTCAGCTTTTTCATTTATTAGCTGTTTGACTTAGGGAATATTTTAGCATCTCACATTTCTTGTCAATAAAATAGTTTAATAGAGATACAATACAAAAATGATAACAAACGTGCACAAAGTACAACATCCTGTAGACTATCAAACGTCAGTCCAAATGACAGATTTAATTTGCAGGCATCTTTTACCTCCTTTTTTTGTCCTTTTGAACCAGGGTCTCACTATGTAGTTCAGGCTCTTCTTGAACTCACTTTGTACCCTGTACTGACCTCAAACTTATGATAATCCTCCTATCTCAGCCTCCTGAGTGCTGGGAGTACTGGCATGAACCACCACACCTGGTGCTCAGGCATATCTCTTAATAGTTGAATAAATTTAAATAAATTGCTCTACCATTTTGTATTTAATCTTCATCTTAGAAGCACAGGGATGATAATAGTACTAAATAATGTGTATTTGAAATTTTATACTATAAATACACATACAACACTATTGTACAAATAAAAATAATTCATAGCACATGTTTATAAAGTATACAATATAAAAGTCCCAAATATGCTCAAATTCACATTTTTATAAGAGTAATAAAAAATGATCATAGCCAAAATGCACTATTTATTCATTCCTTATCTCTACTATCATCAGAAAATTGAAACTTATAAGGTAAAAGTCATTGGTATTTTTTATGTATAACTGTTGCATTATACAATATGCCAACGAAGTACTTCCAGATATTGAAACCTACTTTAAAATCCTTTTACTTAGGCTGGGCGTGATGGCACATGCCTACAATCCCAGCAATAGCAAAGTTGAAAACAGGAAGATCATTATGAGTCTAAGCTATGTAGTAGAACACTGTACTAAATACGTTTTTCAAAAAACCTCTTATTTCTATTTTAAACTATATTTAACATTTAAAAAATCACCAGATGGCCTCAGAAGTTAGAAAAATCAAGAATGTTAACCAATCAGCAAAATCTGGAAAGTCTTATCTCTTACAACTAACAAGGATAAATTTTTAGATGTAAATAAATAAGATGTAACAAATAAGATGTCAATATATGTTTAAATTAAATTGTTATTATCAGGGCTGGCCAGATAACTCAGCAGACTAAAGCACCTGCTTAGGCAGAGCATAGCAGATGGGGTTCTATTCCTGGCATGCCATGTCAGCCCTGTCCCTGGAGTGTGCTGAAAGGGCAATTGAGACTGGGCATGGTGGCACCCACCTGCAAACCCAGAGCTTGGGAGGTTGAAAACAGGAGAATGAATATGAGTCGGATCTAAGTAGCGAGACCCTGTAGACCCCTTAAACCCTGTCCTAAAATACAAATAGATAAATTAATTAATTGCTAATGTTTAGACAAGATACCATGCTTATATATTGTACTCTTTTTGAACTGCTAGGAAGACTTGAAACCTGGTTTCATTGTTTATGTTTTCTCTAGTTAAAATAAAAAATAAATTAAAGTGGACCAGGAACAATCAGCATTCCAGCAAAGTAGCTTTCATGAAAACAAGGAAAGAAGCAATTCAAGAAAAACAATGTTTGAAGGTAAAAGACCAGAACAATGTTTTCTCTTAACTTTCATATTTATGGGGGATATTTGGTGAGGAATTTGAAAAATGTACACAGTGCTATTTTTGGTGGATTAGAACATTAATCTTCATCCCAGATCTAAGAATTTTCAATAGTACATCTATATTATCATCAATTTAGGAGTTTCTATAAAATAGCCATGCATGGTTCACAGCTATACTGTTTTAATCAGGATCTTAGGGGATCAAATATTGTATTTTTAAAAATTGCCTAGCCAGTAGTAACAAGAGGTAAGGAGAAAGGAAAACATTTCGTCAAACAGAGCTAGTAATAAAACTTTTAAAAAAATCAAAATAGAAAAACACAGAAAAAATAATGTCCTATAATTTTCTTTCTAAATATCTATATTAAAATCAATGAAACACATCATAAGTAAAGTTGGTATATAATTGTATTATGTAAGAGTCCAGCAGCATAGTTTATGCCTTTATGTAGTTTCACCTACATTATATCAGGGCAAACTTCTACTGTATAATACAAGTATTCAATATAAATGCAATATGTATTAAAACTAAAGTAGGTTTTTTAATATCCAATGTTACAGATTTTGTTTCCTTTTGTGTAATAAAAATTATCATTTTTTCAAAGATATTATTATTTGAAATATAAGTGTATATATAAAACTGTGCTAAGTATTATAGTATTTGAATTATTTGTCATAAACAAGGCTACTATCTTAAGTACTTACATGAAAATAATCTTATTAAGTGTGTGAAAATTACAAAGTAAACATCGTTAGTAAGGGTAATTTATTTCAAAAGTATGTAACATATAGGAAGCTATGTTTTTACCTCTCATTTTCCAAGATATGAATAAAGTATCTTAAATATGACTTCTAGTATTCCTGTAGTATTGATATTCCACTATTCAGAATGTATGATCTAAGATGATAACATTCTACTTTGTGGTATTCATGTAGTGATTGCTGAGAAAACAAAATGTACAGAAAATAATGTGACTGTGTCATGGCTTGTGGTTTAGATATCATCCCCTGAAGCCTTGTAGAGTTGTACGTGGGGCTCAATATTTTAATGTAATAAATAGAAAACTCCTTGTACTTAATTACTGCTTTTATGTAAACAAACTAAGACCAAATCCTCATAATAATGGATTCTTCAGCATGGACTGAGCAGTCTATTTTATTGTTTTTCTACTTGGTTTGACAAAACAGTCAACACTCACAAGCAAAGGGAGAAATGTTTATTTAACTCACAGGTTGTATGGGCTTCAGTCCATAACTGGCTGGGTTCAGTGCAGAATGGCTTGGCAGACAAGCATCATAAAGAACAGTTCATGGCATCCTCAAAACAGGAAAAACAAGTCCTTAACATCATCTTTGTGCCCCTTTTGTCCTATCCAGACTATGTAGGGAGGGTGACACTCACACCCTTAATTCTAGTGCTTTTGAGCCTAGCATTGTACCATGAATCAAATCAAAGGTCACACACTTTAGTACTCCACCTGTGAGTGCATGAAGCTATAAGGGGACATCTAAATACAAGCCATAACACAGTTGTATTATTTTCAGTAAGTTTTTTTTCTTAATAATCACTAAATGAATAACATAAAGGAAAACTTCATCAACTTATATCAAATTCTGAATTTATGAATTCAGTGGAATTCATAAATGCTACAGAATTACTAGAAGTCAAGATAATATCTTATAAAATGAGAAGTAAAAGTACCATTCTATGTATGTATATTTCATTCTATATATTTATGTGAACTATATGTTTAAATTATGAATGTGAAATATATGAACAACACAAATGTCAGTGTAATAGCATATTCTCTATGAGTTTAACTCAAATTCCACTAATACATCAATAAATCTGACTAAAAAGTTATAAATATCGATAATAAGGTTGATCTTTTGGAAATGAGCATTTATCGTGTTAAACTCAGGTTTATTGGACTTTAAAAGCTATATAAAAATTCAAATTTGTGAGTGGGAATGAAGCCTAATATTAGTAAAATTCAGGTAAGTATTGATATATATCCTACAGTGTGTTCAAGAAGCCAAATATTATTTTGACAACCAAGAATGATGTAATTGGAAATAGGGTTGAGATTTTAGTGAAAACTTAAGAATTTTTCAGAGAGCTTATACAGAATATAACCTACAGATTGCTTAATATCACTTTTCAAATAATGATTTCCCCCATAAGGAAATTTTTGTCCCATCAAAAAAAAAATACATTACTTCACAAATTCAGATTGCTATGATGACTCTGAAGTGTTTATGTGACATAAAATGCTTTTATAAACAAATAGAAGAGGTTTTATTTATACTACAGAGTCCAAAGAGTTTTACTGTACTATTGGGAGCCTACACTCATAAATGCCATGGATTAGTGAAGTGCAACATGAACTCAAAAACTTTCCATCTTCCATTTAAGAAAATATATAGTCAATGACTGCCTTATATCATATATTAGATTAGTAGACCACATTAAAACGATGATGCCAATTTGAAAACTATCTTAAGATTCAAAAAAATATTTCCATTTCCTAAAAAATAATATTTTCCAAGCATTCTCCTTCATTTTTAGATAATTCAATGGAAGGGAGGTCAGTTAGTGAGAAAATAACATTAAAATAAAAATCTCCATGAAGTTATGGAGTTAACCCTTAGGAAAGCATTGGTAGAAAATAAATTAATATCTCCTAGTTTATAGCTTCAAATTCCCTGTTTTAATATTGTTTAAGGCTATTGGCTACATGCAGTACATTTAATATTTTACAACATTCTATTTTATGTGCACTCATAGGAACCCTTTGTCTTTCCTTTTATTTCTTGCCTCAGTGTATTATTTGGCTGAATGTTAGAACTTGGATTTGTTCTGTTCTTCAGTTTCAGTTGCCAAAGTACATTTGATCAATACAGCTCCCAGAAAAAAAACATTAGGTCATAAAAAGCAATATGTTTAATAGAACATTTTCATCATTACTGAAATTTCCAGTACTGAAAAGTATAGTAGATCTCAGCTCTCCTTCACCCCGTGGGTATCTTCAGGGTGCTTCTGGTTGCCTATTAAGTATATGCTGCATGTGAATACTTAGTTTCTCCTTGAAGAAACACATGGAGTTTGAAGTTACTTAAAGCATACATATAAATTTCTATCTTCATATCTCCAGTTGCAACTTGAAGCGCATAAAATAATGAGGCAGAGCTAACAGCTTGATTTAGTGTCTTTCTTCAGAAATATCTCGGGGCCGGTGAGATGGCTCAGTGGTCTAAAGCACCTACTTAGAAC
>NW_004524912.1:724873-726627 GCF_000260255.1 Octodon degus
ATCCACTTCAATATAAAGGCTTCGAGCTTATCATTCTTAATAGCTGAATAATACTCCATTGTGTAAAAATACCACATCTTTTTCAATCATTCCTCAGGTGATGGGCATCTTGATTGTTTCCAAGATTTGGCTATCACAAATTGTGCTGCAATAAACATAGGCACAAAAATATCACTATGATATGATGTTTTCAGATCCTGTGTGAAAATTCCCAGTAGAGGAATAGCTGGTTTAAATGGGATTTCAAGTCCAACTTTTCTAAGGAGTCTCCATACTAATTTCCATAACCGTTACACTAGTCTGCACTCCCACCAGCAGTGGAGAATAGTTCCTTTTTCCCCACAGCCTCTCCAAAATTTGTTATTGGGTGATTTCTTTATGATAGCCATTCTTTCTGGGGTGAGATAATATCTCAAAGTGGTTTTAATTTGCAATTCATGAATGGATAGTGATGTGCATAATTATTTCATATATTTATTCGCTTCTTTAATTTCTTCCTCTGAGAAGTGTGTGTTCATCTCAGATGCCCATTTCTGGATTGGGTCTTTAAATTTTGAGGCCCTAGTGTTTTTTAGTTCTTTATAGATTCTGGAGAGCAGACCTTAGTCTGAGAACTTATTTGTAATGATTTTTTTCCAAATTTGTGGTTTGTCTTTTCACTTTGTTGGTAATTTCTTTTCCCGTGAAAAAAATTCTCAGTAAGAGCAGGTCCCAGTTTATAATTCCTTCGACTGTTCTCCATGCAAACTGATTTCTGTCCATGAACTCTTTGCCTACCCCTGTGTCTTCAAGAGTTCCTCCTAATTTCTCTTCCAGGATATTTAGTGTCTCTGCTTTAATGTTTAGATCTTTAATTCATTTCAACTTTAATTTAGTGCATGATGATAGACCTGGGTCAACTTTGAGTTTTTGGCAAGTAGACAGCCAGTTTTTCCAGCACCATTTGTTAAAGAGGCTATCTTTCTTCCAGTGAGTATGTTTGGCCTCTTTGTCAAAGATAAGGTGGTTGAGTGTGTTCGTAGGGGCTTCAGCATCTTCTAATCTATTCCATTGATCCTCAGGTCTATTTTGATGCCAGTATCATGCTGATTTTATCACAGTACCCTTGTAGTATAATTTCAAGTCAGGAATTGTAATGCCTCCTTCCCTGTCTATATTGCCCAGGATTGCATATGCTATTCTAGGTCTTTTCCAGCTCCAGATAAATTTTAGGAATGATTTCTGTATGCCTGTTAGGTATGTCAGTGGTAGTCTGGTAGGGATTGCATTAAATCTGTGCAACAATTTTGGGAGTATGGCCATCTTCACAATGTTGGTTCTTCCTATCCAGGAGCATGGAATATCTTTCCATTTTCTGAAATCCTCCAGGATCTCCTTTTTCAGAGTAATGTAATTTGCCTTGAAGAGATCTTTGACTTCTTTAGTTAGATTAATTCCAACGTATTTCATTTTCCTCGGTGCTATTGTAAAAGGTATGGTTTCTCTTATTTCCCTCTCAGTGTGTTTGCTGTCTGTGTAGAGGAATGCTATCGACTTTTCGGTATTGACTCTATAACCTGCTATGCTACTGAATTTCTGTATTAATTCTAGTAATTCTTGGTGGAATTTTTTGGGTCTTCTAAGTAAAGTATTATGTCATCCGCAAATAAAGATAACTTAACTTCTTCTTTGCCTATTCTTATTCCTTTTATTTCTTTCTCTTGTCTAATGGCTGTAGCTAATGATTCCAGAACTATGTTGAATAGGAGTAGTGA
>NW_004524912.1:731788-734359 GCF_000260255.1 Octodon degus
CGGTTCAATCCCCCAGCACCACATGCCAGCCAGCCCCGCCCCCTGGTGGGCTGAGCTGGCCACACACACACACACACAAGTAAAATTTAGAAAAAAAAAAAAAAGAAATATCTCTGCCTCCAGCAAGAAATCTAAGTATAAAAATTAGAGAAAAGAATTTCTATAGAACTATGATCATAAACAGGGATTGATTTACTTCGCAAAGCTAAGTCCAGATAAATATAATGATTTGGCAATTATTTAATAAATATAAATTATATTTTTCAAAATACATGAATTATAATTTTGCAAAGTATTTGTTGGACAAGCAGAGTATTGCCTTACATAAGTATAGTAAACAAAGTTTACTGAGATAGAACCTGAGGAATAATCATTTCACCCTTAATTAATAACTCAAGGTAAAAATTCAAAGGATGTGTGCAGGTTTCTTTGAGTTTACATTGCTGATCTTAGTAATATATTAACTGATTTTATCTCCTCACCTTTAAAATAAAGGAACTCATGTAAAAGTAAGCACTGTATTTGTAGGAGAATCTATTACATTTAAGCACAACATAAGCAGTGAAAAAACTTACTCCAGGAGCCACAGAGTGGCTAGGCAAGTGCAAGGATGGATTCCCTGTACCACATACGGGGCTGGCCCAGTCCCTGGGTGCTCTGAGCCATACACTAAAACCAGGAATAGTTGTACACACCTGCCTTATCAGTGCTGGGGAGGTTGAAATAGGAGGATCACTACAAGTCCAAGCTATGTAGTGAGACCCTCTACTAAATACATACCACTGAAAAACAACAACAACAACAAAAACAACTTCTACTAATGCAGGGCATAATCTAAAGGGGTTTCAGAAAGTTCAGCATAGCCAGCCTACTCCCATCTTCCATAGAAAGCACACGTCAATGTCTGTTCTAATGCTATTCATAAAGATGCCAAGATCATACCAAGTATAAGAACTTTATTGGATCAGAGATGTCTCAACACCTTGAAAACTTTGCTGTGGAATATCATGTGTATAGCAGTGGATAATTTTACCCTTGTTAGGGTTACCAGGCAGTTGTATCCTTTATTTTATCTTAAATTATTTATTGTTTGTGTATTTAGTACAGGGTCTACAGGATCTCACTACACAGATCAGACTCGCAGTGTGTTTTCTGTTTTCAGCCTCCCAAGCACTGGGGTTACAGGTGGGTGCCACCATGCCTAGTCTAATCACCAGCTCAGCATGCCCCAGGGGTGGGATTGGCACTCTGGCAACTGCGCAGTGAGTATCCTTTAGTAGCCCATAATAAATTTCAATGCAAGTTGATTCAGTGTTAACTTCAAAGCAAATAAGTTAGTTATTAAAAATTTTCTATGTCGGGCCAGGGAGATGGCTCAGTGGGATAAGCGCATCCCTGGCAAGCACAAGAACCTGAGTTCAATCCCTGGTTCCACCAAAAAAAAAAATTCTATGTCTTTTCCACACCCTAGCACTTACATTTTTAAAAATCAAAATATACATAAACTGAACAGCACAAATATATCTCAGTGTGATATATGATTACCTCCTTGATCATTCCTAATATCATAGAAGAATTCACCATGTAATTTCCAAGTCATAGGCTTGTGATACTAATGCTCAGTGATTAATATCTCTATAAATTAATTTTGTCTATGACTTAATCTCTCTTAAATCAAATATACAGAGGCAAACTTACATTGTTTTTTTCTTATCAGTATGATCGTGTCATTCATGATTTGCATTTGATGGTAATTGCTCTTTTATGTTTATACATAATGTTCAACTGTATGAATGCATCATGGAATATATGCATAATATATTTGGTGCCAGGTAACTGAGCATTCAGATTCCTATATACATCTTAAGAAGAGGATCAAAGCATAAAATAAGTGCCTTTGCTGAATCTTTGTAGGATGTCAAGTAGAGTCTACATTCTCTCGCTCACAGCATGAGTGGGATAACAAAAGACTACAACTATCTCCCAGTTGATACTCTGAAAAAATCACAACCAAAGTATCTGAGAAAGTCAAGGTAAGTGATTTTTGTCTGCATTCTCTGTTGCTATTTATTACTGTGATGCACAGGCTTGGTAAGGGATCAAGTGGACACATTCATAGTCCATTTGATGTACTGTAACAAGGTACTGTGACAAGCTTGTGGTAGTGTCATATGAAAAGGTTACATATGGCACTCTAGGTTAATTCAGTCATTTTATAAATGAAATATTAGTCACTTTATAAATGTAATATTAGCCTTTTAATATTAGAAGTCCTAAACAAATTATCTCTATTTGTTTCTAAAAATCAAGTATTATGTGTTAATTGAATTTGGGTTCCCTTCTGATAATAAATTATTATTTTACTGTGATTCATAATGAAGTGCAAATACTGATCATGAACTCCACATTTTTCTTTAGCCTCTACTAAAGTCTACAGATTGAATAATGAAGAAATTTATCTTATTGATCGATATATGTATTTAACAAATATGTAGAACCCTCCCAGCATATTTGTGGAGAGAATCTTGAGCCAGTAAATATAAATGTCTATTACATATATTTCCTATAAGT
>NW_004524912.1:734459-737376 GCF_000260255.1 Octodon degus
CTTTATCTATGATTATTAATTCTATTTAGTATTTTTAAATTGAGAAAATATATCTATGACATTAACTCTTGTGAAAAAAATGAGTCTTTTAGATTTTGTCATATTTTTAACTGTTAAAATATTTACTTATAGCATATTTATAATTTGCCACATTTCCTGTAAATTAGCTGCTCATTTAGAAAGTCCAAACATTAGCTTGTTTATTAAGAGATTAGACCAATTTCTTCTGAGGCAGTAAAATTCCCCTAGTCTTCTCATATTATTTGGTCTTTTGTTATTGTTGTTGTTTTTTTTTTGTTTGTCTTTTCTTTTTGCACCAAGAACTGAACTCAGAATCTTGCACGTGCCAAGCAAGTGCTATGCCACTGAGCTGTATACCCAGCCCTATATGAATATTTAAAAAAGCACTGGACCATTATTTAGTTGCTTTACTTCTTTTCTCCTTTAATTACCACATTAGTATTTATAAAACATTTATGTAATTATTTCATTTTCTTTCTTCTTTATCTTTTGAACATAGTTATGTAAAGATACACTTATTTATTTGGAATTATTATATCAGCATATAGGCTTCTTTTCTTCTAAGGTCTACATTGTACCCTATCTGACTACTAGGCAACCAGGAGCACTTGCTCAAGTGTTCTTTTCATATGAGGGAAAAGGATAATTTACATTTGGACACATTTATACTTTTAGCCACAAATATCCCAAGCTTACCTTCTTCTTTCCTAGTCACATAAATAGAATCAAACATTTTTCCAAAGTGCTCACAACCTCTTGGGGGAAAAGATACACATGCAGATGATATGGTGTGATAATCCATATAATCCTGTCAATAGATACAGATGAAAAATATATACTGCTACTTATAACTCTTCATTATACCTTGAGGTACTGCAAGCAATTCATACTCAAGTTTAGTATTGCCATCTTTTTGACCTTTAAATAACAGCTTTATGTTCCTATTCTCTAGTAGAAAACTTGCATGATGGTTGATTATGGGTATCAAATTGGTTGGATTAAGAATTACTCAGTTAGCTGATAAACATTATTTTAGAGATTCAGTAAGCACTAGGCCCATGTATTTCTGATGAAAAGAGAATTCTGTTGTAAAGGAGAAATTCAGGTGTTTTTCCTTTGATTAAAATAAACACACTATCTCTGTTATATCTGTTAGGGCATCCCCAGATGACAATGACATCTGAGTCAATGGATTGAAGGAAGATCTGCCCTGAGGGTAGATGGATCCATCTAATCAGTTGTGTTACCACTCCCTGAACAAAAGGAGGAAGAAGGACAATTCTATCTGTCTCCCAGAGTTTAACATCGTTGTTCTGCTCCTGGACATCAGAACTCCAGGTTTTCTTGAGTTTAGCCTCTGGAGTTTAGCCAGCAGCATTTAAGTTCTTAGGCCTTTGACCTTCAACTGACAGTTACATTGTTAGCCTGTGGTGTCTAAGATCTTTGAATTTTGGATTAGCCACACTACCTACTTTTCTAGTTCTGAGATGGTGTAGTGTAGGACTTCTAAAGTCTCTCTCTTTCCCACTCTGTCTCTGTCTTTCTGTCTTTCTGTCTTTCTGTCTTTCTGTCTTTCTGTCTTTCTGTCTTTCTGTCTTTCTGTCTTTCTGTCTTTCTGTCTTTCTGTCTTTCTTTCTGTCTGTCTGTCTGTCTGTCTGTCTGTCTGTCTGTTTCTCTCTGTCTCTGTCTCTGTCTCTCTCTCTCTCCCCCTCATTTCATTTTCCCTCTCCCAGTCTCCCAAGTCCATCTCTAGAGAATCTTGGCTAAAGTACTGTGAACCTAATAATATATGTATCCTTTATATTACCATGTACACAAAGTCGATTTAAAGTAAAAATGAACAGTAGTTAACACTTTTACTAAAATAAATTAATTATTTAACAGTTTGTTTTGTAGATTTAGAATATCTGTATCAACTATATGATTTCCAGCTACCATGCTCAAAAGTTGCTTAAATGATCCCTTTCTCTGTACATTTAGGTTAACAAATTACTATATAGTTAACATTTTATTTATTTTTAAATTTAATCTGTCTAGCTAGAACTCATCAGCGTCTTGATTCCATACATTTTAACCTTATACTACTTTTCTTTCCCCAGTTTGTATATTTCCAGTGATTCTTTGCTGTGCAACTCTTTTTAAAAAGTTTTTCATGGCTGAAATTGTAGTATAGTTACTAACAAATTTTAACTTTTATCAACAAATGAACAACTCAAGTGTAAATTAAGCTCATCCATTTAACTCTTCTTGCAAATAACTATAAAAATTATTGCATTAAGCTACACTGAAAAGATAGATGTGGTCTGCTTGCAAATGTATGGGGGGTGCAGATTTTCAAGATGCCTATTCAGGTAATGTTCTGGGCATTCTGGTCCTGCTTGTTCTCTATTCTTCATGTACCACTTTAATTTTGCTAATATTTGTAGGTATGCACATCTAGTACTGTGATTTTTTTTGACCAGATTAAACTCAGTATGGCCAGTTTTAGCTATAAATATCTGCTGTCTTACAATGATCCATAACATCACTCCCACTGCCTAATAGCAGGCCAGAAGGTTTTTTTCCAAAAGGAAAATCATTCAAAAGACAAATCAAATAAATGACCTTGCTCTATAAACTGAAAAATCTTTGTCAAGGTTCTTTCATTCCCACTTGCCACAAGCTACAAGGTAATTGGTACCTTTGTTTATGAATGCTTTTGTTTGTGAAAAATTTGATTCATAAACAGAAGAGTTTGGCAAAATTTTGTTTTTGTTTGTGAACTCTACATGGGGTGAGGAATATGACTGCTGTACAAGCACAAATCTGGCTGTCTTTTCCAGCATGGAAATAATCTGCTGAGGTATCATTGTGTGTACCACTATTACTATATATAACTTGTGAAAAGCTGATATAT
>NW_004524912.1:742521-745269 GCF_000260255.1 Octodon degus
ACCTTGTGTTTGTCAAGCGGGCACTCATGCTGCTACACATTGATTCTTTTGTTTTTCATTTTATTTTATTTTATTTTTCTATAAAATATCATATTTAGTTAGAAGCATCCATAATGTCAGCAAAATAGTTGCAACTCTTTTTACACATTGATTCTTAATTGACAGTAATTCACAAGGATTGCTGTTCACAATTCAAATGGTGTTTCCTATTGGCAAGGCGATATATAAACTAATCTTCACTCACAATGGGTACCAATGTTCTACTGACTAACATGTTGTTTTGTAAACATGAACTGAAATTCTTGGCAAACAGAAGACTTTCTACATAGCTGTGGTACAGTCCTTACAGATAAGGGTCCACGAGGTCACATAATGCTTCTATTACTCATCAGAATAGTAAATCAAGACAATAACAGAACATGGAGAAAATTCTGGAGGTTAGCATTCATAAAGAATGTGAAAGAGGCAGATTTCAAAATCTGTCTCCTTCCTTTTAATCTTAGCTTGCATGTACATGAAGAATAGCCATTTAACAAATGCCTGAGCTTCCTATCACAAACCAACAAAAATGTGTTCATTTGAATACATAGTAATGAGTTATCATCAAATAAAAATTGCACTTGGGAGACAAGAATGGGTTTTGCAGTTTCCATATTTCTAATTAAATATTTTTGTTAATTAATTAATTAATTAATTAATTTTGGAGACAGGATCTCACTATACAATTTGGGTTGGCATTATGCTTACTTTGGTAGCCCTCAGGCTGATCTTGAACTGCTAATGAATCTCCTGTATCAACATTCTGAGTGCTGGGATTACAGGCCTATGCCACCATGTCCGGTTCTGGGTCCAGCTTGGGGCACTCAGGGTTCCAGGGCTGGCATGGTATATGAGACCAGGGACTGAACTTGGAACCTTGTGCTTGCCAACTAGGTGCTTATGCTTCTGAACTATCTCTCTATGCCCTCAAACTTCAATATTAATCAAATGGCATCTAAGGTTTCATGAATAATTTGTTAAAACAGATCATTAGGAAAGAAAAAATACTCTTATGTAGAGATGGTTCCTAATCATCTGCTTATACTGTTTCAAAAGACTATCTGGAACATTACACCACCCAATGAAATAATATTTAATTATTGAGGTAGAAGTAATTCCTCCCACCAGAAAAGATTTTGAATGGTACTTTTAAATATGCAGATGGCAATATTTATGGATGCAGTTAACTGACTTGTAGCTAATAGGCTGACTCAGCAATCAGAGACAGAATAAATAGGATAGAAAAAGCAGTGATAGGTTACCAAGAGAAGAGATCCTTCAAAATGATCACAGTGTGAAGATGTTCATAATGTGCATGAAAGCTGACCAAATGACATCTACTCTAATAAATCTTGCAGTTGGGAGGACAAAATGGCACATTTTGTGGTCAGCTAGACTCTCCAGAATCAGTGGTATCTCCTGTGCCTGCTCCTATGCCATAAACAAAAGGGAGCATTTTGGCAGGAATAGTTTATACACGTGCTCATTTACAGAGAACTACATTTACCAAATGCATATGAAGTTGACTGCCTGATTTCACACTATAGCATTTTAGAATGACATATCAGTATGAAGCTTTTATAGTAAAGCTCACCATCTAGTGGTAGCTTCATTACAGTGAACACTTTCTACTACACAGTAAGCCAGGAATCATTCCCACTGTAATTGACAAGTTTTCTAGATGTAATTTTGTCTTCCTAGATAATAATAATTGTATCAAAACTAGTATCTGTATAATCCAATGAATACCCACCATCATAGTATTCTATACTAAGTTACTTTCTTTTTTATGTATTTATTACAGGGTCTTCAGGGTCTACAGTATCTACAGGGTCTACAGGGTCTCACTATGTAGATTAGACTCATAGTAATTCTCTTGTTATCAACCTCCCAAGCCCTGGGATTACAGGCACATGTCACCATGCCCAGGCTCAATCGCCCTCAGTGCATCCTGGGGGTGGACTGGCACAGTAGGCCAGGGGTCGAACCCCTGCTGCTGTGCTCTGCCACAACAGGCACTTTAGTCTGCTGAGCTATCTGGTCAGCTCCTAAATTACTTTTAATAAGCCATATTTTTTCATAGCTAAGGATGTTGTCCTATGGTGCATGCCCATGACATTATTTAATATGGTTCTATGTACAAAAGTAACAAGGTGACATGAATGAGTATATTTAAAGTAAAGAGAAGTAATTTGAGAGTATTAATGACAATGTGTCTTTAGTTTCATAATACTTCCTAACAAAAAAAGACAAAAATAGAAGACAAAACCAAAAGGAAAAGGAACCAATCCAATTCCCTAATGACTCAGTATACATTTTCTATTTCTCAATTAGAACTTAGAAACACAATTTTTCAAAGTTTTTACTCATAAATATTCATGTCTATACTTTTTAAATTCATTGATTTTAAAGCTTTCAAACATAAAGAATTTATGCAGACTTCCTCAGTGGTTTTCTAAGTTACAACAATAGTCAATGACACATCTTATTTGGCTTCTGTTGGAAAACAAAGAGGGCCTGTTCTATGACATCTCATTAAGTCCTGAGGCTTAATGCTCTTGGGATTTTAATATACACTCCGTTTTTCTTCTGTCACATACACCAGAATTGCTACATCAAAATATAAGTATGACAATTTGGGACAGCAATTGAAGGACTTAGTAATTTGGGATTTAGTAATTGAAGAAACTCTAGACATTTTTATATATA
>NW_004524912.1:745369-747731 GCF_000260255.1 Octodon degus
AATTTTGATATATTAGACAAATGTGATGGATAGAATAATGTACACCCAAAGATTTCCTCATCCTGATTTGCAGAACTTGTGAATATAACCATTTAGGTGGCATAAAAGAAAAGTGCAAGTGCAATAGTTATTGCTGAATAGCTGATCTCCAATATCATACCAAGTTCTCTGAGTAGATTTAGTATTATCATCAAGGTCCTTAAAAGTGGAAATGTGAAACAGAAGGAAAACCAGGGAGACAGCAGAATTAAAGGGAATTTACTTGTTTACTTCATGTTGCTAAGTTTAGAGAGCAAGGAATTGAGCCAAAAGTGAAGAAATTTGAGAGGAGTTTAGTAACTGGAAAAGAAAAAAGAAATAGATGCACCTCTGGAGCCTCCAGAAAAAGTAGAGCCCTGTTGAAAACTTGATTTTAGCCTACTGAATCCCTCTTCAGATTTTCAATTTCAAAACTGTAAGATAAATGGTTTTTTGTTTGTTTTTCAATCACGATTTTGTGATTAACTGTTTCCTCAAAAAAGGATACTAGTACAAGGACTTGAATACTGAATACTGTTATAACAAATACCTAAAAATAAATTTAGGATTTCTGAGTGGAAGGAAGTTGGCTGATTTTTCGCTACAGCTACACTCTTTTTAGTTTTTATACTCACTGCTTATTGCAATAAATGCAGTACCACTGTACAATCCCTAGTAATTTAGGGACTCCATCTGGCCCCTGTTGTCATGTTACAATGTTTACCAGTGCTTTGATAGAGGCAAGTTGTGTAATAGTCACTGTGGCCATCATGGGAATATAGCTGTTTTTTAAGATTCATCTTTTTATTTTTTTGGACTTTTATCTGTTTTTTACTTGTGTTGAAAGAAACTCCTTCTCTCTCTCTCTCTCTCTCTCTCTCTCTCTCTCTCTCTCTCTCTTCCCCTTTTGGCAGAAGTGGGGATTGAACTCAGGCCCTTACGCTTGCCAGGGAAGTGCTTATTCTACTGAGCTGTCTCCCAGGCCCAAGAAACTTTTAGCATAGGGCTGATTTTGCCTCTTTAGTGAGACAAATATCTTAACTATGACTATGTGGAAAGATCTATCAGTTTTTATGGTATTTAGTGCAGGGTCTACAGAGGCTCACTACACAGATCAGACTCATAGTGATTCTCCCATTTTCAGCCTCCCAAGTGCTGAAATTAAAGGCATGTGCCACCACACCCAGTCTCAGTCACTGTCTCAAGGGTCGGGGCTGGCACTGTAGGCAAGGGATTGAACCCAGTCCCTGTATCTGCCTAAGCAGGTGCTTTAATCTGCAATCTACCTTTTTGACTAGTAGGGCCATGAACAATTCCCAGCACAGTAAATCTTGGAATTGTTCTCTTTTATCTTTTGGAGCCTCTGAAAGGTCCTTAAACACACGTGTTTCATTGATCCTTATTTAGCTAAAGGTGTCTTAGGGGCCCTTTGGAGGTTTGTGAAGCTTTCTTTCTCACAATGCATCTCTTTCTTTGCTGCTTCTGTGCCCTGTGAACATTTCTTCCCTTGGCTTCTCTAGTCTTCTAGCTCTGTCTCTTCAATTCATGATTGGCCAGATTCTGTCTAGATATCTCACATCTCTGTTGCATCCTAGAAACTCTTCTGGGTGTTACATTGAATACTGAATACTGTTATAACAAATATAAAATTCATATAGCTTTTGTTTCTTAGAGATAGCAAGTGCTTCCACCTGCCTAGGTTTAATTTTTAAAAACATCATTATGCATAATTTTTCAATAAAAATTATTTTAGGAGGCATAAATTATTTGTTGTTTTGATGAGAAGCAGGAATCACTTGTTTATTAAAAGCACCTTTTATTAAAAATTAGTTTTTAAATGGTTCACCGGAGCAAAACAGTAGAAGTGATCTAAGTGTCCATGAACTAAATGGACAGATTGAAAAAAAAAAATGATCTCATGGAAGTTGAGGTTACAATGTTAGTTACCTGAGGCTGGGAAAATTATAGGACAGAATGGACAGCCATGAATATGCTTTCTACTTTGAATGAAGAAGATTGCCTTAGCATTGTAGCAGCACTTTACCGACAGTGGAAATTTTATTTTCATTTACTGTGAGGGAAAATGGGGAGAGACCAATAATCAGGATGTTTCACCCACAAGCTAAAACATTATCAGTGTGCATTTTATCACACTTTCTGTAAAAATAAAATAGATTTGCTGTTTACAATAATATTGCTTAATCAATATAAAGAGATAAAGCAAAGCAAAACATTAAAGATGCTTTGTCCAAGACCCAGTCCTAGCCCAGGTCCGGTGAGTGTGCGGAGAGTTTCCTGCTACCCTGCGCCGGCGGGACCAGTCCCAGCCCAGGCGCAGCATGGG
>NW_004524912.1:747839-748904 GCF_000260255.1 Octodon degus
TTCTTAAGTATTTAAGATGCTGTCTATGTTAATGGAAAATGAGTTGTGGTTTTCATTACTAATAGCAGGTAGTTTTCTATTAATATGTTCCATTTTTCAAGCATAGTATATGAAAATATTCTCACTCTTACGAGTGGAGCTAATCATTATGCTACCTAATAAAAGGCCAGAATATGAGTCTTTTAATGGTACTAATAAAATGAAACAGTACTGTTTCACTCAATATAAAAGTGAAGAAACATGATAAACATAAAATGAAACAGAAATACTAAAGGTGGCTCAAATGTCCATTAAATTATATAGAAATTAAATTTAGATTTTTAATTTTAGAGGAAACCACTATTAAATACAAAATCACACTTATGGGAACATTTTATTTCTTTCATGTTTTATGTATATAATTTAAAAGGAAGGGTCAAAACATTGCTCTGCATATTTTTAACTCAATGGAATTTCAATAACATATTGACTCATCCCCAAAATTTGTTATAATTTTTAACTTCTATGCATATAAACAAAATAAATAGTCATGGATATCAGTGATCTATCGTAAGACAGGTCTTCAATTTAAATTGAAAGTATTTATCTTCATTGCTGCTCTACTAGGCTTAGAAATGCTAATGAATGAAACAAAATTCCTGAGAATCACATGAAATCTCCATTATTTCTGATTCTCCAAAAGTGAATGATAATTTTTCTTCTGATAAATTATGCACATATATGTATATGTACACTAATATGATATCTAATAAAGCAATATTTAAGTGTTGGCTAAACTATAAACCCATCTGGAAAAAATTCCTTTTAAATTCTTTCAGTGTTAGGCTGGTCATGATCGTGCATGCCTATAATCTCAGCACTTTGGAGGCTGCGTCAGGAGGATTGTCGTGCGTTTGAAACCAGCCTGGGCTACAAAGTGAGCTCAGGGCCAGCCTGAGCTGCATTACAAGATCCTGTTTCAAACAGACATAAATAAATAAATAAATAAATAAATAAATAAATAAATTACTTCAGTGTAACATACATGTGCCATCTGTTACTTGCTAAATTGTCATAAGCAATTTA
>NW_004524912.1:756739-767327 GCF_000260255.1 Octodon degus
CTCTGATTTCTTCTATATCTTTACTGTTGCTTATTTACTATGGACGTTATTAATTCATGCATTTGAGCTGAGCTAGTGTCCTCCGCACTTGTTCTGGGTGGGCACTGGTTTTCTTCCATATGTTTCTGAATTTGATTCTTTAGTGCAGATGTTATTATTTCAGGGATTTCTTTTTTTATTTCCAATCTGAGGTCCTCTATATCTTTCTACAGCTGTTTCTTTATTTCAGAAGCCGTTGATTCATTGCTTTCAGCTATGTGATTTCCAATTTTTTCTGTGTTAGTGTCCTGTGCATTTGTTATGGGTGGGCTTGGGTTCTGACGTTGCATTTTGTTCCTTTTTGTCATTTTGTGCATCACTGTCTTCTGACCTTTATTGTAGATCTTTGCTGTAGTTATAATCTTCGCACGTACTGAAGTTCAGGTGCAGCTCTACAAAGTTTGAACTTATCCAGCTGTGTCAGGCTTGGGTCTGGCTGCTGTGCTCAGCTCCTCCCCCCTGCTGCCCTTGAGGGTGAACTTGTTGTGCCCCTGTGGCAAGATGTTGTGCTCCTGGACTAGCTAGGTGGATCTATCCTCTATACTGTCTGCAGGGATTGCAGGTGTAAGGTTACACCCCAGGCGTGTATGCCAGGCCTGAGCTGTGCCTGGAGTGGGCAAGTTAATGTAGGGGGAAGAGGAGACTCTCCCACACATTCACCAGACCTGGACTAGGTCTGTTTCTGGGGGTTCATGGAAGGAGGCAGAAATTCCTGCTCAATGGGCGGGGTGGGGGAGGTACTGCCTAGTGGTGGGGGGCGGCCCAAGTGGTTGGGAGAGGGTCAGGCCCATTCTGCACCTGGGCTGGGACTGGTCCCTCAGGTGCAGGGTAGCAGGAAGCTCTCCACACACTCACCACACCTGGGCTAGCACTGGGTCTGGGGTTTCCCGGAACTCGGCAGAAATTCCTACTCGGCGGGGGGCTGGGCGAGGTACTGCGGAGTGGTGGGCGGTGGCCCAAGGGGGTGGGAGAGGGTCAGGCCTATGCTGCGCCTGGTCTGGGACTTTTCCCACCAGGCGCTGGTTAGCAGGAAGCTCTCCCACACCCACACCGGACCTGGGCTAGGACTGGGTCTCAAGAATCTTTGATGTAAGACATAATACAAAAAATATTTTAAGCTATTGATGTTTACATGCCAAAAAAAAAATTGAACCCAGACCTATAGATCTTACCATGTACTAATCTAAAATACAAATAAATCAAAGATCTGAATGTCAAAGCAGACACACTTAACATGCTAGGAGATAAAGCAGGTAAAGCTCTTGAAAACAGAAGTATAAGCAAGATTTTCTTAATCTTAACTCTATTTGCATAAAAAAATTATGTAAAGAATAAAGCAGTGACATCCTACGAAATTGCAAAAGTTCTGCACAGCAAAAGAAATAACAGAAACAGTAAAAATAAACTTTAGCAAGAGAAATAATTGCTAGTTATTCCACTGATACAGAAGTAATATTAGGAATATATTAAAAATTGTATCAATCACCTTGAAAGAACCAGAAAGAGTCACAAATCCAACTCCCAACAGAAGGAGCCCTGTTCTGTGTTCATGCCTGTTTGCTGCTGGCTCACTTCCCCATTTTATCCTGATTTAATCAATTTTACCTGAGCAACTGTACTTGTATTTTTTAAAAATGTATTTCATACAGGGTCTACAGTGCTTCCCTACACAGATCAGACTCGCAGTGATCCTCCTGTTTTCAGCCTCTCAAGCTCTGGGATACAGGCCAGCACCACCACATCCAGTCTTAGCATGCCCGGGGGCAAGGCTGGCACAGCACCCCGAGGATTGAACCGAGATCCCTGTTCCTATGTAAGTAGGTGCTTTAGTCAGTTGAGGTATTTGGCCAGCTGAGCAATTGTACTTGTAGTCTTATTCGTTGACCACAGTTTTTTCCCATCTGATGTGTGAGTTACCATGTTTTCCGTCTTAGATCAACCTCACCACGTGGTTTTGCTTTGAAACAGCAGATTCCTGGACAACCCACTCAGGATACCCTTCTGTTCCTCTTGAACAGAAACTTTCTTTCCACTAATAAATATTCTGCTCTTAACCTTTGTTGTTGCTAAAATTCATTTTTCAGTTTTAAAGAACACAAATTCATCCTAGGTATCTTTCAGATTGGGAGTTTCATGTCCCTGTATCAGAATGCAGTAAGGTTCCTCTGAAGTTTCTCTGTGGTTTGTTTGCTTTCATTTCACCCTAAAGTCAAACAAAATGTACTCTGTCCTTTGGAATCAATAAACTGTCCCTTACAGCAAAATTTGATTAGATTTTGTATTAAAAAGAACATTCTTTCTGAGTTTTGTCACATCCAAAGTTACCATACACTGCAGGGGTTCAGACTCTAGTTTTGTTTCATTGGTCTGCGTTTTTTTTCACTTGTACCAGTACCATATTTTTATTATTACTGTTGTAGTTAGATAGAAATATCAGAGGCAGTCAGATAGGGCTAAGCCCTTGAGGGAGACAGCACTCAAGACATGATACCTTGCAACTATGTGAGAAGGCACTCCAACTGTGGGCTAAACCTCTAGACCAAAGATAAAACAGATGCTTACCTCCCCTAAAGAGATGCATTGGGAAGTGATAATCACCTTGAGTAAGCTAGGAAGAGTCACGAATTCAACTGCCACTGGCTACTGGATAAACTCCTGTTGTATATTCATGTCTGCTTCCCACATAACTGGCTTTCTGACTTATTTTGATTTAATCAATTTTACCTGAGCAATTGTGCTTATCGTCTTATTGGTTGACAATAGTTTTGTCCCACTTCATGTGTAAGTTCCTATGTTTCTACCTTTGATCCACCTCACTCATGGTTTTGCTTTATTAAAAATCCTTAGAACAGTCAGATTCCTGGGAAATTCCTTTGTGTCCCCTTCTGTCCCTAACTCAGAGAGAAGATTTTTTCTCCTAAAAAATATATTCTGCTTTTAACCTCCATTCCTAAAATTCATTTGGTTTTAAAGAGCACTAACTTGTCCCAGGTGTCTTTCAAGTTGGAAGTTTCATTCGCTATATCATTATCTTGAAATCCCTATATCATTATCTTGAATTCTTGAAATATTATTGAGTAAATCTTTTAAATTTATTGTTCTTTTTCAAGGTTGTCTTAGTTATTCCACATCTTTTACCTTTGTGTATATATTTTAAATCATTTTATTCATTTTACACAAATATTGGGATTATAAAATGGACTTAAATATAATACATAATTCATTTTAACTGTAGAGAGTTTCTCATGGATTTATAAATGTAATTTAAGTATTTGTAGGTCAATATTTAAAATGTTTTAAATTTTTCTCTGTAGTTACCTTTTTCAATAATATTTTAGTATCACACTAACATAGGGGCATGAAACTCCCAAACTGAAAGGTATCTGGGATGAAATCGTGTTCTCTAATATTGAAGAATTAATTTTAGGAACAATGGAGTTTAATAGCAGAATACATTTATTTGGGGAAGAAAGCGTCCATCCAAGAGAAGTCAGCAGGGTGCCCCAAGTGGGTTGCCCAGGAATCTGTTGTTTCTAGGGATTTTTATAGAGCAAAACCATGTGGTGAGGGGGGGTCTATGGTGGAAAACTTGGAAACTTGCACATGAGGTGGGACAAAACTCTGGTCAACCAATTAAGACTACAAATAATATTGCTCAGATAAAATTGATTAAATGAGAATCAAATGGGGAAGTCAAGCAGAAATGAACACAGAACAGGGTCTTTTCCTCCTGGGGACTGGGTTAGTGACTCTTCTGGGCTTTTTCAGAGTGATTGATATCTATTAAGAATGTCAATCCCTGTTACTATGCCTAAGCTACATGTATGTGGCTACATTCATTTACTCATTTGTCTTGAGGTCTATCCCACAGCTGGTATATTTGTCTCTCCCACAGTTGCAAGATCATCTTGTCTTCCATATTGTCTCCCTGAGGGCCTATCCCTGTCTGACTGCCTATATTTCTCTCTAACCCAGCCACCTACAACAATTCCCTTCTAGGGCCATGATCCTGGCCTGAGAATACATAAACTAGCTTAACTAAAGCCTGACAATGTGAGAAAAAAAGCTGTTATTACTACAGACCGAAAATTTAAAGAAAGTTCCCATGAGAGCCAAAGCTGTAGTGGCCTGCTGTCCTTATATTCATTCATTCCCAATCTGTGACTCAGACCGAGAGAATCCTGACAGATTTACTGAACTTCTTCTATTCAAACTCACCTATACCCTGAAGGGTCTTGTCTCAAGTTGCTCTTCTCTCTTTGCTGGGACAAATACCTAACACTAAAAATGAAGGAAAGAAAGGTTTATTTAGGTCACAGTTATTGGAGATTTGAGTCCATACTCAGCTGGCTCCAAGACTGAGTGGCACAGGGCAGAGGGCAGCTGCTCATGGTGGCTGCAAACAGCAAGAGATCAAAATTGGGGAGTGGCAGCAACAATGGCAACAAGCAAGTCTGTTTCCCTTAAGTTGCATTCCACCCCAGACTGGGTTTAGCACTGAAACCCATGAAACCAGTGGATCATGAGTTAATCACAAACTCTAGAAGTATGCCCCATGACTACATATAATCATAATCCATGCATACATAAATTACAAAAATCAATAATAAAACTACATACAACCACCAGAAGAATGATTAAAATATTTTGACCAGTACTTTATAAAAGAAGATTTCATTAACCAAATGATCAATGAAATTTCTAATTTTCCATGGAAATTTCAGTACTTATCAATTTTAGTAGTTATCTGAAATATTAATACTAATTATCAGAAAAATTCATACCAAATAAGATATTATTTATTAACCAGATTGAGCACAAAGCTTAATGTATATTAGATTGTGAATCAGTGGTTACAAATATTATGATAACAATAATATTGTTTCTCTTTTTTCCTATATAGTGAGGAGTATAATCATGCTAGTGTTCTGTTCTTTTCACTCTCATCCTAGTAATTTTAACAGTTCCCATGTTCCAAAATAATATATAGGTGTAGACATAAAGAAAGGAATTTATTCATTGCTTTATCAATCTTATCTTGGCAGAAAATTATAGCTCAAGACACGCATTTTTTTCCTGAAACAATTGATATTATGGCACATATGTTTTCTAAGATTATTGAAGTATTATCCATGGAATATATAAGAAATCATAGACTATACTTTGAATTAAAATAATATGAAATACAGCGATATGAATATCACAATCAAAAGTTTACATATAGTACAAAAGGATATATATAATTATTTATAATATATATAATTATTTATAACTTTATATTCATTTTTCTTTTATTTTTTTCCCATAATTTTATTGATAAACATCGTTTTTCTTTTAAACAAATCTATTTATTTCATTCAGTTAGAAATCCCTCCACAGTACTCACCTGTAAAAATCCTTATTAAAATCAATATCAACTATAAGTTTAGCCACAGGTGCTGCACATTAATGATACTAAAGGAATTTAAAGAAAAAAAGGCATAAAACAGGCAAAAAATCAAAAATTTGAAAGCCATCTTCCACAACTCATGAAATTTTCTACCTTCACCAAGAGATGTAACATGGTCAATAAGTCACATTTTTTTAGGAGTATAGAGAAATAAAAGATTTTAAGGCTTAAACATGTGAATTTATATTAGATAAGAAAGACAATTTCCCCAAGAAGTATTGTAGTTGGCTAAATTAGATAGTAATATTATAGGCAGCTAGACAGGGTCAGGCCCTCAAGGAGACAATATGGAAGACAAGGTGACATTGCAACTTTTGAAGAGACAGACTCTCCTGTATGGGCCAGACCTCAAGACAAAATAGTAAATAAATGCTGCCACATAACTGCCTAGTGATGGGCATCAGGAATTGATATTCTAAATAGGTAGAAATCACCTTGAAAGAGCCCAAATGAGTCACTAACACAATACCCAACAGGAAGAGACCCTGTCCCCTGACTCCCTTCCTCTTGTAAACTCATTGGTTTACCAAAGTTTTGTCTCAGGTCATGCCCACCTAAGTGACTTCTCACCTTAGACCCATTGCACCACATGGTTTTACTCTATAAAAGTACCTGGAAGAGAGCTTCCCAGGGACAACCTGCTCGGATTCCACTTCTGTCCATTTCTCTTGTAGGAGTTTTCTTTCCCTCAATAAATATTCTGCTCTTTTTTTTTAGGTGAGGTTTAATTTTTATTTTATTTTTTAAATAGATATTCTGCTCTTAATCTCAGTTTAAAAAATCCTTCTGAAATTTTAGGGGCCTTGCATGTTATCTCAGTTGTTTAAAGCTTCTACTTGGGTAAACCCAGTAAGGCACAGGGAACCATGGTTCGATCCCCAACTCCACATGCTGCACCAGGCTGAGCAGCCAAAAAAAATCCTTCTTAACTTCTGTTTGTTCCTAAAATTCATTCTTCTGTTTTAGAGAACACAAATTCATGCCAGATACCTTTCAGGTCAGGAGCCTCATTCCCCTATTTCAAAAGGAATGAAAATTATTTTAATATACTGCATTTTCCATATGCATTAATAACATTGAATTTGATAGCAGTTATAATTCTATAGCTTAATAGAATTCATAAGTACTTTCTTACACATAATCACTATTTAAGTCTAATATTGATATGAGGAAAGAACCTTTCAACCTGAAAGACACCTGGGATGAAGTCATGTTTTCTAAAACTAAAGAATGAATTTTAGGAACAACAGAGGTTAAGAGCTTAATATATTTATTGGAGAAAGAAAGCTTCTTTCAAAGAGGAATAGAAGGGTATCCGAGTGGGTTGCCAAGGAAACTGTCTTTTCTTTAGAGGCTAGCCTAAGGTTGGAAATATGGGTACTCTAAAGTTGGGCATGCGGTAGGGAGAGACAGTAGTCAACCCATAAGATTACAAGCAGAATTACACAGACAAAATTGATCAAACTGGGATCAAATAGAGAAGTTAGTCACCTGGCTAGTGGACATGAATGCAGAGTAGGGGCTTCTCCTAAAGAGGTTTGGGTTAGAGACTCTTGACTTTTTCAAGGTGATTGTTTTCTATTTAGAAGATCAGTCCTGAGGTCCACCCCTAAGGTTTGTGGTTACATTTGTTTAATCTTTTGTTTTGAGTTCTGACTCACAGCAGGAGTATCTGTCTCTCCAACAGTTGCAAGGTATCTTGTCTTTCATATTGGCTCCTATAGAGCCAACCCCTGACTGACCTTGTTTTATAACTCAGCTGCCTACAACTGCATAATCTGAATTAGAAAAGTGAAAAAAGCTTTTGTTAATAAGCCACTTGAAATGTTATTTGTGGTAGAAAATCCCCAATAAAAACATCACAGAAGTTACAATTTGTGTTATTATGTATGTCATGTATGTGTGTATGTGTATAGCTTCCATTTTGCAAAGAAATACAATTGCTTTTCATTATTCTCAGATTCAGAGTGCTTCTTCAATTTCATGTTTCTTAAAGAAAGTAATCCTCCTGTTACACAAGATAGAGGTTTTAGATAACTAAATTCATGGTAACTGCCTAGAATATTTCAATACTATCCTTTTAATAGCATGATTAGTGAAAAGTAATCTAGCTCAGTGATCTAGCTCTTATTATTATATAAAATCTCAAACATAGTGGAAGTATTTGCCACCAATCTGCAAGATACATATATTACAATCTAAATCACTTTCCTCACATTGCAACACCATAAAGTTTATTTCGGTCAGAGGGCCTTAGATTTTAGGAAAAATCATCTTTCCTAGACAAAATAGATAATACTCTACAAAAATGGTTCCAAAATTAGTAAGGTTTGATTTGTTCCATTAAAATGAATTGGAATTACTTTTTAATATTGTTAAATACAGGGACTAGGGAGATAGCTCAGTGACATAGCCATCTGCCTGGCAAAATAAGAAATTTTGTATTAGTAATTTCACTTCTAATTATATCAATATAAATTGAAAACTTCATTACTGTATTTATTTGGAGGTTTAATGAACTGTAAAAGAAATATGGCAGAATCCTCAGCTGCAAACAGAAAATTATTTTCAATAGCATCAAAGAATAATTATGCAATACAAATATAAAATAGTAATTGAAAATACCATTTGTCAAAGCCTGCCATCTTTTAGACAAACAAAAGACTTTAATAAAAATCCCTATACATTCTAGAATTAAGTCTTCACACTGTATCACTATAAATTTTCTCTTAATTGATGAGTATAAGCCTTTTAAGGTTTCATAATGAATATTATTTAATGATTTGATTTTAAAACTAACATTGATACAAGGAACCTCCAAATGACACAGGGAGAAAAACTAGTCTCTCAATCTAAAAGGTACCTGGGAGGAGTTCATGTTCTCTCAAAGAATGAATTTTAGGAACAAGCAGAGGTTATGAGCAGAATATATTTGTTGAGAGAAAGAAAGCTCCGTCTGAGAGAGGGACAGGAGGGGTTCCCCAGTGAGTTGTCCCCAAGAAGCTGTCTCTTCCAGAGACTTTTGTAGAGGAAAACCATGTGGAGAGGCTGGAGAAGACATGGGAACTTGCTTAGGTGGGCATGAGGTGGGACAAAACTATGGTCAACCAATGAGATTAAAAGCAGCATTTGCTCAGTAAAATTGATTAAATCCAGTACCAAATGGGGAAGCCAATCATGTACCAAGCCAAGAATACAGAAAAAGGTTTCTTCCTGTTGAGATTGGGCTAGTGACACTTTCAAGGTGATTGGTACTTATTTAGCATATCAATCCCTGATGTCCATCCTTAGGGAAGTATGTGACTGAATTTGTTTACACTTTTTTTTTTTTTTTTTTTTTTTTTGGTGGAATTGGTTATTGAACTCAGGCCCTTGCACTTGCCAGGGAAGCTTTTATTCTACTTAGCCATCTCCTTGGCCCCTATTTACTCTTGTTTTAAGATCTGGCCCACAGGGCAGGAGTGTCTGTCCATAGTTGCAAAGTCACGTTTTCTTCCATATCGTCCTTGAGGGCCTGGCCCTGTCTGACTGCCTATAATATTTCTAATTCAGCTATCTACAACAAGTAATAATGCAAAGTCCACTACATCTAAGAAAAATATTTTCTTGCTGTAAAGGATAATATCATAGTACTTTAAAGTAGTCAATTTGGGTATTAAGGCTTAATCTTTCATAAATATAGGTAAAAAATTTTACTTTTTTATATTCTTAAAATTGCTTCCATATTAATATATATTTTATTTTAATTCTCCAAATATTATATCTTGGTCTGGGGAGATAGCTCGGCCATCTAAGCCCTTGCCTGGCAAGTGCAAGGACCCAAGTTTGATCCCCAGTACCCCATGCTCTACTAGACCTGGAACCCCAAGCATGGTGTGCAGACCACAGAAACCTGGCATAATGGCACAAACCTGTAATCCTAGTGCTGGGGTGGCTGAATCAGGAAGATCACTATGAGTCTGAGCTGTGCAGTGAGACCCTATATCAATAAATGAAATAATTTTTTAAGAAAGTAAAAAATACAAATATTATATCTCATTACTAATGGGACAGTCTTTTCTAAATAATTCTCTGCCATGTATGATCAAAATTCTGATCTCTATTACTTTAGAGATTTTTATATAATAGGAATTATCAAATGCACTATTTTATGTCTCACATTTTTGTGTTCAATATTATTTCTTAGAATTTCATCTAAGACAGAATTTTTAAGAGATCCTTTCTTAAAATTAATACTACATAAATCTTTTTTCTTCACTTATCATAGGGTAAATATTGGGAACATTTCTTCTTTTTTTATGTATTTACTACAAGGTCTACAGGGGCTGACTACATAGATCAGACTCCTCCTGTTTTCAGCCTCCCAAACTCTGGGATCACAGGCATGGGCCACCATGCCTGTAATCACATGTGAGCCCCATGAGCAGGGTGTCATGTTATGCTGGGGATCCTACCCTGTTCCCAGTTTCTGTGTAAGCAGGCACTTTAATCTGCTGAGCTATCTGACTGGGTATTTTGGGTGGGTTGTGGAGTCTTGACTTGAGGTGCTGCATTTGTCCCTTACCTCTTTCTCTCTGGCCTATTCTCCCACTCTGTTCAGAGGCTGCCAAATTACCCCTTTCCTCTTTTAAATCATGGGTGAAGGGTGTAGTGTCAGGTATTAGTCAGCAGTGGACAAGATGACTAATACATCAGCACTCTGAGGGGAATAGGCAAGAGAAATATTTTTATAAAACTAATTATATTAGTACAGTTTACATATGCATAACGATCAAATTCATCATAGCGAGTTTGTACCTATACAAAATACATCTTTCTGCCTCCCAATTACTTTCTCTGCCTTTCAACCCCTCTTCCTCTCCTTATTTACAAAAGCTTTGTTTACAGTTTTTCTTTCTATTTTCTCTTTTATATTTTTTTCCCTTCCTTCCACTCCTTTTCCCATGTACCTATTACATGTTTTGGTACTTTTTAACTTTTGAGTTTCACATGCCAGTGATCTGAATCCAGGTGAGGAACTTAGAGACTTACTGAATTATTTCTCAAAGTACAAAGAAAAAAAAAAGCTAAAGGACTAGCAAGGGCCTTGTGATATATATA
>NW_004524912.1:767427-769356 GCF_000260255.1 Octodon degus
TTTATTATTTATGTTAAATACTGATAGATTTTTTTTGGCAGCAGAAAAGACAGCAGGGGCGGTGCAGTGAAGAAATATAAATACCAGGAGGGGAAGCCATTATTATTTTTATTATTATTATTATTTTTTGGCTGAACCGGGAAGCCATTATTAACTCTGAAGACAGAGAGGATCAAAGGCAGGGAGATGGGCAGATCCTCTGACCTGAGACAGGGAGGATGAGATTTTTGCTAGGGGGCAGAGTTTGAGGGTCAAGTTCAGTGATACACAAGGAACTGATTGGAAGCTCCCTCATTTTCATGTAAAGGTAAAAGGAAGCTGTATATAGGGCTGCAGTGGGGAAGAAGGAGGAAGTGGTCACTGGGGAGACACCTTGTTGTTTTGGGAATTCAGCCGTGTTGCATCAGGGCCATGATAACTTCACAGTCTGTACTTGGGCAATAATCTATCAAATATGTTGACAAATGTGTGAAAGAAAAAATCAAATATATATTATAAAGTTTACAAACAAAACTTGGAAAATATTGAGACACATGGAGCTCAGCAGGATTCCTTTTTTTTTTTTTTTTTTTGCGATACCAGGCATTGAACTCAGGACGCTGTACTGCCCAAGCAAGTGCTTATTCCAGTTAGATATCTCCTCAGCCCATAGCAAGAATCTTTTTTTTTCAAAATTTTATTGAAAAACAGATAGCAATGAGACAGTTTCAAATCAAATCGGTAGCACAGTTTCAATAAAACACACTGCATATATTCTTCTTCGTGGTTAATTGCTGTACAAGATGCAGACTTCAGATCCTATTTACAAACACTATTAGAACAAATCATTCTATTCATTAAGAGAATCTAACTATATATCTATCCTAACCACCTTGAATACACAGATACAAAATGGACATTCATCTGCATAACCCTTTTTTCCTAAGTTCCGTTTTTCGAATACTATAGGTGTGTAAATTCAGCAAAATATTCTAAAAGAGTCCAGTAGCCCATAATAGCATTGGGTCTTCTGTTTAACTGGCAATGCCAGAAATTATAGACCTGAGTCCCCCACAGCTCAACATAACAGCATGCATTTGCTTTCTATTTTTCATCTTCATACTTTTCTACTGGATGGTTAATACCAAGGTAAAGCAGGACCTATGCAACAAGAGTTATAGCTTCTGAATCTGACAAGGTCAGTGAAATCCCCTCAGGATTTATCCTGATATCCTGTACCTCAGATTGTAGAACCTTTGTCAGTGTCAGCCATGTGGATGAGTCACAGACCTTGCTTGGCCAATGTGCTCTCTGTGAAAGCCTGAGAGAGGGTTTTCTCTCCATGTGACTCTCCTTAGGCACACTCTACGTCATCGATCACTTTCCTTTTTGGCCCCATAATCTTCTTGATCAGAAAATTTGGGACACTACCGAGGTACATGATGTTACAGTACAAGTTCTCATATGTCCTGAGTCTTAATTGACCTTAGAAGGTTAGGGCCAAAATGTTGGCTTTCTTTGTAGTCCTCCTTTTTCTCTAATTTTGGTCTGCAAACTTAGGTTGTTAACCATCCAGAAGACAAGCTTATTGTTATTATCAAACGATTTAGGCTACTAAGCTTAACCTCACTATCTCTCTACATTTCAAACAATTAGGCAAAATAAGGAACAGGTGTTTTTCATCAAGTATTGATATGTTGAACTTTAAGTCCCTACAGAATATGATAAAAAAACATTTAAAAATTAGAGTATATTTTAAAAATAGGATAAAAAATTATATACTTCTCATGTTTGCACATAAGTCCAAAAATCTCACCATATACAACCTTGAAGCAGGAGAGTCCCTCAAAATTCCTTTACCTGTCTCTTGTTTCATTCACCACCCCCTTCTTCTTAAACATCCACCTACCCAAGAGACATCATAGCAGTAAATGGCATGTCATGACAAGC
>NW_004524912.1:769713-770719 GCF_000260255.1 Octodon degus
GAGTTCTTATACTAGGGAGACTATATGCTATTTACACATGTGTGTCTGGTTTATTTCACTTATGAGTATATGTTCAAGTGGCATGCACTTCAATATAAAAGCTTCCAGTTTATCATTCTTAAGAGCTGAATAATACTCCATTGTGTAAAAATACCATATACTTCTCAACCATTCCTCAATTGATGGGCATCTTGGTTGTTTCCAAGATTTGCCTATCACAAATTGTGCTGCTATAAATATAAGCACACATATGTCCCTATGATATGATATTTTCAGATCCTTTGGGAAAATTCCCAGTAGAGGAAAAGCTGGTTTAAAGGGGATTTATAGATCAACTTTTCTAAGGAGTCTCCATACTGATTTCCCTAATGGTTACACCAGTCTACACTGGTGGAGAAGTGGAGAAGGGTTCCTTTTTCCCCACAGTGTCTTCAACATTTGTTGTTGGGTGATTTCTTTAGGATAGCCATTCTTTCTGGTGTGAGATGATATCTCAATGTGGTTTTAATTTGCCTTTCACAAATGGCTAGCGATGTGGAGCATTTTTTCATATATTCATTCGCTTCTTTAATTTTTTCCTCTGAGAAGTGTGTGTTTATCTCGGATGCCCATTTCTGGATTGGGTTTTTAAATTAAGGGGCCCTAGTGTTTTTTAGTTCTTTATAGATTCTAGAGAGCAGACCTTTGTGTGAGTACTTAATTGTCATGAGTTTTTCCAAATTTGTGGGTTTCCTTTTCACTTTGCTGATAATTTCTTTGACGTGAAAAACTTTTCAGTAACAGCAGGTCCCAGTTCTTAATTCTTTCCACTGTTTCCCGTGCAAATTGATTTCTGTCCATGAACTCTTTGCCTACCCCTATGTCTTCAAGAGTTCCTCCTATTTTCTCTTCCAGGAGATTTAGTGTTTCTGCTTTAATGTTTAGATCTTTAATCCATTTTGACTTTAGTTTAGTGCATAGTGATAGACCTGGGTCAAGTTTGAGTTTTCGGCATGTAGAGAGCCAG
>NW_004524912.1:773500-785206 GCF_000260255.1 Octodon degus
ATTAGGTGAGAAAAAACAATATGTTATATATTATATTTCTTGAAATGGAACAATTTAATTTTTGTATTGGGTAAAAGCTTCATGATTTGTAATTGAGTTGAATGCAGCGAATAATCAAACGCATATAGTGCAATTGAATGAATTTTCCAAACACACGATAAAAAATGTCTTGAATGCAAGCTAAATGCTAGGATAATCCAAGTTTGTTTTGAAATTTTACAGTTATTCAATTTAAGTTTCATACTATTTCAACATGGATGAATGATGAAGTACATATAGTGTTGAATGATAGTCACCATTCACTGCACTAGCTTTTCACGTTCTCAATGAGATTTATCAAGGAGGTTTGTATAATTGGTGATACACAAATTGATATGTAATAATTCTTAGAAAGTCATATATATCATATTCACACATATTATCTGTGAAGAAGGCATGTTTTCTGTTTTGGTCTGCTTGTCACAGGTGGTATATTATATAAATGCAAAATTTAAATTTGAGCATAAGGAGCATTGATAGTTACACATTATGTCACAACATTCTGTCAAAATGAATCAACATTAAACAGAGCACCATGTAAGAACAACGGGAAGAAAATAAAACAGAACAAAGAGAAGGACAACACATATTCTGGTTCCAGAAATGGAATTCACAGATGAAGTTAACTTTGTGCTAGATTGAAATGCTGACATAACACTGTCTGGAATAAATGAAAAAAATAAGAGATTATGAGTAGTATATAATCTTGTTATATAGAGTTTTTGAGAGAGTCTTGCTATATAGTCCAGACTAGTCTTGAACTCATGGCAATTCTCCTGCCTCACCCTCCCAAGTGCTGAGATTCTAGGCATGTGCCACCCTGCCCAACTGATTACATATATCATGTTCTTCATTTATTCTGAAAAATGCAGGTTCTAGTCTCAGCCTTCAGGTCTCTCATTATTAAAAAGTTAATGAGCAAATGCTGTGTATCAGACAATAATGTCAATATTTTTATGTTTCTGTATGAGCAAAGCTGCTTGAGTAAAATGATTGACAACCTGGGTAAAAAGATGAATGAACAGTAAACAAGTCTTAGAAGTGAAAGATTGAAAAAATACTGGATTCTCTTCTTTCAAACCATAGGTTCATATTCCAGAAGACAGTAATAAACTATAATAGCCAAACTAAGTGCTACAATAACCTAAAGACCTTTCTCTTCTTTCTGCAGAAAAGTTGTGATAATATTAGTGATTAAGATTCTTGTTTCTTTATCAAAAGGAGAAAAGAGAAGCTGGGCATCATTGCCTGATGGTAGGGGAGTAGCTGGACATTTTCAGCATAATAGAATGCATTTTATAGAATGATACTGATAATTTAAGGACCTTTCTCCCAAGCGACAAACTTTGTACATGAAGGATGAAAACTGCACTTATATGTCACTTGGAGAAATAGATCATGAAACCAGTGCTAACACATTTTGTAAGTAAATGATCAGCCTGCCACTAATTTAGAGAACTTGTGCCTGCTGTTAATGTTTGCCAGGGGGCAATTCTTATATTTACCATATTTAAGAAGAGGTATTAAGGACTGGAGAAATAGCTCAGCAGGTTAGGCACATGCTTAGGCAAACACAGGGACTGGGGTTCGATCGGCACTACCTCCCCAGGTGTGCTGAGCTGGCTGCAGAGACTTGGCATGGTGCACATGCCTGTAATCCTGTCACTGAGGAGGATAAAAACAGGAGAATCACTACAAGTCCAAGCTGCAAAGTGAGGTGCTGTACTACTTCACCAAATATATTTTTTTAAAAAAAGATAATATGTTCCCTAAATTATCCTTTCTTTCTTTTCTTTTCTTTTCTTTCTTTTCTTTCTTTCTTTTTTCTTTCTTTTTCTCTCTTTCTCTTTCTTTCTTTCTTTTTCATTTTGCTTGATTGTTTGTATTTGGTACAGGGTCTTACTACAGAGCTTGTATTTGTAGTGATTTTCCTGTTTTAGCCTTCACAGTGCAGGGATTACAGGTGTGTGCCACCATGCTGGGTCTTGGTGGTTGGCTCTGCATGGTCCAGGTGGGGTCTGCATGTAATGTAGTACCAGGGATCAAACCTGGGTCCATAAGATTTCCAGGAAGGCACTTAGACAGCTGAGATATCTCTGCAGCCCCTAAATTTTAGTGTTAACTTTAATAATTGTCTATCTTTTACTAAAGATATTCTCCCAGTACATCTTCAAAATGAATCAAAGTAGGATTTTGTTATGTATTTTTTTCTATAATGACCTACAGATGCCTATTGACAGATGTAATATAAAACCTATAAATTGTTACTAGCTGTGGTCTAAATAGTAGAGTTGAAGTAATATACTTGTTCTTATATAATTCATTTGATATCATTAAATCTTTCAATTGGATCTAAATAAAAGAAGGAATAAAAATCATTTGTTTTTGTACTTTTTGTGAATTAGATGTATACTTAAAAGTATATAATTAAAAGACATGAAACAACATTTCAGACACTGTAATTCAGATTTCCTCCCTCTTGACCTAATTAAGTTTATTCCATTTCTGAAAATAAAATCATGTCTCTGGAAACAGTTGTTCTAGACCTAACTCTAAATGATGATAGTTTCCTGGATATCAGTAAATTGACCTAAGTAGCAATCATCACCACTACCATCACAATTATCATCTTCAATGTAATCACAATAGCTTTCTATGTATCATGCAGGTATTAGTTTATTTAATCCCAAATGAAGACATTGAGACACAAAAAATACAACTGACTTTCATAGTTCAAGAGCTATGAATAAAAATTATTTTCACTCCATACTCACAGGATTTGCAGGTTATTGTCTCTACATAAGGTATATGTTCTCTCAAATGCTTTCATTATGAACTACATTCATACTTTAGGGTGGAATTTATGGTTCCTCTTAGTATATATGTATTATCTAGTAAGATTAATCTTTTTTTTTCTATTTTAGGGAAGGGTCTACAGGATGATCAGGGTCTCACTACTAGATCAGACTTGTAGTGATCCACCTGTTTACAGCCTCCCAAGACCTGGGACTACAGGCAGGTGCCACCACGCCCAGTCTCAATTGCTGTCTCAGTGTGCCCCAGGGTCATGGCTGGCGTAACAGGCCTGGGGATCAAACCTCTGGCCCCTGTGCCTGCTTGCAGGCACTTTAATCCTCTGAGCTATTTGGCTGGCCCTTAATCATTTGTTTTGCAATTATCTAAACAGTGAAATAAAAAAACATATAATTATTGATATTTTGTTGTATATTTTGTTCCCTTAATGTTATATTGTAAACTCCTTTGAAAACTTAGAGCTAAGTATGCCTTTTAAATGACACAGAACACTCTACAAGTGATATTCATTTTCTATAACTTTTCTCCTAGTTTTCAAAAGTAGACAATCAAATAAAGCCTTAATACATTATTTTATACTTTAACTAAAACTTTTTCTTTTGAACAAACTTTGAGCTTGTAACTTTATGAATAGAATGGCAATGATTTTAGAGCTATGGCCTTCATTTCAAACATCTGCACACATGAATATATTTAAAATACTCTTTATAGAGCTAGGAATTTTGAAGTGGGGCCGATTGGAGAGGACGACCTTTTCATTTTAAATCTTTGTGTAAATTGTCACTTCTTTGCAACAGCTGAGCCTGCAGAACAGAAATGAGTCAGTCCGATGTCTATTTCATAGAACGTGATTATAGAATGTGCACCTGCCATGCTACAGGCGTGACACCCTAAAGAAACGTGCTGCTTTCATATCTGATACAAATTATGCAAGGATCTATTGGAACATAGTCTTCATACAGTAGTCAGTTTTGACTTCCATATTCACTGAGCATCTAAGATTGAATATCGTGTTTTCTTAGTTTGCCTTTTCTAAAACCTCTTAGGATCATAAAGTATGCATTCCTTTCAAATTCAGTTCTCAGATTTAGTAACAAGTATTTAAGCATTTTTTTCTTTTCTATTTTATCAATGTACATTTGCAGTACATTATTAATACACAATTAATACACAATTAATTATACAATTATTGTCAAAAATTGACCCTTTTTACTTCCCCTTTTCCTCTCCCCTCTTACATGTCTTTTAAGTTTCCTTGTTGCATTTTTATGGGTTTATAACTCATATTTTTTTGTGGTACCAGAGATTGAACTCAGGACCCTGCACTTGGCAGGCAGGATCTTATTCTACTGAGCTAGTTCCCCGACCCTTTAACTCATATTAACACTTTGCAATATTCCATTGTATGGATATGTCACTATACTTACATGTTTTCAATTGTTAAGGATATCTTCATCACTTCTAAGTTTCTGAAGTGATATAAATGACATATATACCAATCATAAAGACTTAACACAGATGGGTTTTTTGTGGACAGCAGTTTTCAAATCATTTGAGTACATGTCAACATAAAAATTGCTGAGTCATATGATGAGTATGCTGAACTTTAGAAGAAAATTACTAAATTATCTTACAAAAAGGTAATACTATTTTGTATTTCCTCAGAAAAAAAGGCTTCTAGTTACTTCATATCATTAGCAACATTTGATAATGTCAGTGTTTTAAATTTTAGTCCTTGTAAAAGTAAGCAGTAGTATTTCATTGTTATAATTTGCACTTACTGAATAAAATATTTTAATCAGTTTGGCTTGCTATAAAAAATAATGGATGGCTCATATGAAAAGCACTTATTTATCACATTTTTAGAGCTTTATATCCTGTATAATATTAGTTATTTTTCAAATGTTGCAGTTTTGCATAAAGAATAAATCCCACTTGGTAATGTTTTGTAATTCTTTTTGTACATTGTTCAATTTCTATTTTTTTTTTTTTTGTACTGGGTATCTAACTTGGAACCTTGTGCTTGCCAGGCAGGCACTTAAGCCTGGCCCAAAACCTTATTTTAAATCATATGTGAGTAGCACTATTTTGAGGAGCTCACTGTATTAAAGAAAACTATTCTTCCAAGTCACATAGAAATTTAAGAAATCCATAAGCATCACATTGGAGGAAACTCTCAAACGTGATAGAAAACATTGCATAAGAAAACATTTTATGTTACTGTGGAAAACTCCACTGGTCAAAATGACAAGCAACACAAGTTACCTATTTTCTTCAAACATTTCTGGCACCTTAAATGAATGACTTTTAATTAGAGTATATTATTCAATTAAAATTCTCTGTATCATCATCTATTTCATGATTACAAAAAATTGCTCCAAGATTTGGTTGTTGTTTGATAGTTTTGTTGTATAAAATTCAATGTCAGGATCCAGGTTGAAGAGAATGATTTCACTTCTAAAATTCTAAGTTTATAATGACCATATATCTTCCAATTACCTGAGTCACATATATCTGCCCCTTATATTTCCTGGAAGGAGGCAATGGAAGTCTGGTAGAAACTTTATAAACTATGTAAATAATAGAAATGAGGTAATACTAGGAATAAATATTTTTAGCAAAAATTAAGGAGAAAGCATTGGCTAGCACCTAATATTATTCTGTTTGTTGAATAACTATGTGTACTTAATATATATTTATAATGCATATACTTAAATTTGTAAGCATTTGTATATATACAGATAGGTCAGAAAAATTATTTTACTAATCATTTACCTTCTCAAAAAATAATTACACATTATGGAAGTAGATATATCCAGAACTTCAAGTATATTTGCATGTTAGAAGCAGGCAAAAGAAGAATAAACCTGAGTCATTATAGATACAGGTTTGCACATGGAGACTATACTCTTAAAGTGACATAAATGAGACACACATGTAGATATTTGCATTGTTTCTTTGGTGTGAGAAATTGAAAGTGTAAATGAGAACCAAAATATATTATAGATATCATAAAATAGGAAGAAAATGTTCAAATGGAAAGGGACACAACAGGAAGAACTCAATCTGGGAGCAGGAAAAGAAGGAAGGGGAAGAAAAAAAAGATAGGAAAAAAGGAGAAAATGGAAACAAAGCTTTTATAAATAAGAAAGATTAGAGGGATAGAAGGGAGGGAAGGGCAATGGGGAAAAATAAGATTTGGAGTGTAGCATGTATGGATACAAGTTGCATATGATAAACACGATCATTACATATATCTAAAATGTACCAATAAACCTAATTAATGATAAAAAAAGAAAAGCAGCCCATCTATTCCCACATCCATAGTGAACTTTTCACAAGCCAAATGATATTGATGAAAAACATGCTTATTTAGTTTCAGAGCTTAGAACAGGTCAGTAGAGCAGACTTGAATCAACGATAGCCATTTTGAATCATCCATCTATCTGGATCCGTTAGAACCAATGATGTGTCACACAGGCACTCAACAGTTTTCTAGGAGGTGACACATCACCTTCATCTATTATTTAATGAATTTGGTTTTAGGACACTGAGATTACTATTATGGATGTTTTAGAATGACAAATTTTCCTCTATCTTGGTTATCATTGCATGTTACAAAGTATCCCCTGGACTACGTAAGGATCTGTTTCAAGAGTGTTTTCTGACACTGATTCTGAAGATCTCTTACACAGACTCAACTGATAAGGATTCAACTATTACAAGAGAAATTAAATGCAAGAAAAAAAATGACTTGTTTTTCTACTCTTTCTAGGTAACAATGATGAGTAAGAAAGAATGGCAGACTATGGGTGGAGAAAAGTTCTTTTTATTTTTGCAAATATAATTTACACTTTTTCTGTGTGTACATTTAAAGGAAGATTTTTTTCACATAATGAATATTCTCATAATGCATCTATTTGTTTAACTGTCTTTTGAAGTTTTATAAAATATATGGCCACACTTCCAGGGAGATAGCTCAGCAACTTAAGTGCCTGTCTGGCAAGCACCAGGTCTTAAATTTGAGCCCTAGTAAAACAAACAAACAAACAAAAATCTTTACCTATTTACACTTAATTTCTGGTGTAGTTTATTGATATGTGAAAAATTTAACATTCATGAAATACAAAGCATTACAAATGTATACTTTTAATTCTATAATACAATGAAAATAAAATTATATTAGGAGATGACTTTCCTTGTTTCAGTCTTGCTGATGTTCTGCAACTCCATGTTTCTTGGCATCGTGTCCAATATCTGCACAATTAAGAAATTCAAACAAAACTTGGTTCCATTTTTTACTAAAGTCATATTTCTATGCAAAATTTCCCTAAATTTTTTCTCAGAATTAAAATCCTGAAGGCTATTTCATCAAAATATGATGTATTCAGGAATACATTATTTGGGGATTTTCTATACTTCATTCTTTTCAATACACTCTTACATGTCCTTTGTGGTATGGTCTAAATTAGCCATTCAAGTCAGTTCCATTAATAGAGCAATCATGAAAATAAGCACTTAAGCCAAAAATCATAAAATATCACACAAACAAAAAGTATTTAATATTCTGGGGTTCTTATTAGCTGGGACAGTCAATGAAGGATTTGTTAAGGAAGTAGTATTTGAAGTGAAATTAAATGAGTCACTGTGGAATACCCCCTTGTTTTCCAGTGAATCGATAACATGTGAAAATATCCAGTGGTAGAATAAAGAATGATCCTATAAAACAAATTTAGAGCAGAGCCATGTGGAACAGGAAAAGAAAGTCCTCCAGAATATAGGTATTTTTTAAAGTCAATGGACCAATTTAGGATTGTGTTTTTAGTGAAGAGGGAAAGTATTTAAAAATTGTTTTTAAAAAGGCAAGACATGTCACTGCTTTTTATTAAAAGTATTCTGTATGCAGATTTCAAGATCACAAGTGTTGGCCCTAGAAATCACTAACGAATATAGAATGGATTTATGAGTTGCTTAGGTGATGGAATTAAGAAAAAAAGCAGAAAAGAATCACAAAAATAAGCCATATTTATCTGTATTGTATGATAATTAAAAAGGTAAGTTATTGAGGGCTGGCGAGATAGCTCAGCAGACTAAGCACCTGCTTAGGCAAGTGCGAGGAAATGTCAATCCTCAGCACCATATGCCCACCAGCCCCACCCCCAGGCTGGCTGAGCAGGTGACTGAATCTGGGTGTGATAGTGCATTCCTGTGATCTCAGCACTGGGGAGGCTGAAAACAGGAAGATCACTATGAAGCCAATCTTTGTAGTTAAACCTTGTACCAAATACATAAAAATAAAAATAAAAAAGGAAATTACTCAGATAGAAGATCTGGAAAAACACTTAATATATGTATGACTTTAAGAATATAGTTTTTGTATGTCACTCATTTGGACATGTGTCTTCTGGGACTTACAAAATTCAAGTCAAAGTGTTAATTGAGACTTTAGTATCATCTGAATCTTATCTGTGAATTTACACAGAAGCACAGATGGCTTAGTAGTTGGCAACAGTTTCCCTTCAAGTATCCTAATGAGTGCTTCATTTTCATATTCATTGGCCCTGGCAGCAGGCTCAGTTTCTATGTAGGTGAACCTTCACAAAACTACTGCTTGCTTTCTGAGGGCTTTCAGGGAAATTCTATTCTCAACAAGATGGTGTCACATCCTAACAAAGACATGGATATGTGATCATATACGTTATATAACTTTTGCTGCATTGTATTGGCCAGAAGGCAGACCCACCCACAGTCAAAGGGAATAGACCATAGAAGAGCATGAATACAAGAAAGCAAGGACCAGAGAGTCAAGTTAGTTACACCACAATCAGTTTTTAGGGAGAAGATGATGAAGTAAGTCTTGATTATATTGACATACTAGGCAAATGTCTGAAAAATCCAAGGAAGAATGACTTCAGTTATAAATTTGTGAGTATGCTTTCATAATTCCAAATAATGGACAATCATGACAAAATCAGCTCAGAAGAAAACTGCAGGAACTGCTACTGCTAGTGATGTGATACAGAAGATGACTCTACAGAGGACCCAGTTATAGAGGAAAGGGAGTAGGAGAGCATTGTGTTCTTGAATGCAAGACAGAGAACTTAACAGAGGAAAAATGATGTATGTTTCCTATGTTTCTTGAGTAAAATAAAATACCAAAGTAGATATAAAAATAATGTTTTCCATAAAGAAAGTGCTAGATGTAGCAGATTAAAACACAGAAGTTGAAGTGGCAGAAAACTACTAAGCATAACCTGACCTCAGACTGAGAAAGAAAAGTGAGAAGCATTAAGTGCTTGTGAAATACCTGGACATCGTGATGCATGCTTGTATTTTCAGCACTATGAGAGACTGAGGCAGGAAGATGGAAAGTTCAAGATGAGCCAGGGCAACAAGGAGGCTTGGTGAGAGTGATCTAAAAAAAAAGTCAACTCAATAAAGATCCATGTGAAGATCTTGGATTTAGCTACCAGTGTAAACAAGCAAAGCCATTTCAGAAGGGCCCAGTAGTAAAGAAAATTACAGAATCATCAGAGTGAGAATCCTAAATTAATCATAATAACAGTTTAAATAATTGTATTCCATGACTAAGTGATTTCTGTGTAAGAACCCATGGAAAACTTTTAATTTAGGGAAAATTAGGAATTTAATATTACATTTCTTCATGATGATGTGTCTGTAAATGGGCAAGCATGTAGTCATTTTCAAGGAACTGAAATATTGAGACTAATCATTCAACTATCAATATTATATGTCACAATTCTTTCAAATGGGAAAATGACATGGTAAGAACATAATTTTGTACTTAAGATATAACTAATGTATGCAATGTGACCAATATTGTATTAGTATATTATATATAAGGTTAGCAAATAAAGACATTATTATATCAATATATTTCATTACTATGCTTTGTGAATATTTAATTATTTCTATAACTATAACCAGTTATAATTTTATTAAACTTAACCAGAAAAATATTTATCTTTACCTATATCATTATGTATATCTATGGTCTTAACATGTAAATATTCATCAAGATTTTTAAAAAATAAACATATATGTAATGAAAAATTGACAAAACAAAAGACACCAACTTTCCAATCAGCAGAAAAATGTTTATATTTAGAGCAGGAGAAATACATATGATAATGGCTCTGAGATAGTATTTTTCACCTATTAGAATGCATAAAAATGAAATAAACAAAATTAAATTTGTATTGACCAAACAATATTTGTAATATAATGCAATTTCAATGAGTGGCAATTTCGTAATATCTACTGAAGGTACAAATGCAATAGTTTCTTGACAATATCACTTTTGTAAGGTCATCATTCATTAGTGTAGATACAAAGCAATTTTTGTTGGAATAAAAATGTTTTGGAGACACTTTAATATCTAATGCTCAATGTACATTTTATTCATGTACATTTACATGTTAATAATTTATATATATTATTTATATGTAAATAATTAAATTTATTTACATATATACATAAAATGCAAAAGGCATTAAATGTACATACAAATAAGATAGCATGAAGTTATTTTTTGACTCTTTGAAGTGTTTTTTTATTTAAAGATTTAAAATTTCTGAATTTAGTTGAACTTATAACACTACATTTCCAAGAAAAATGAAACTTTTGCACGAGAAATTTGAATAAAATCATGCCCAGATACACAAAAATGAAATTGCCCAAAACTTATTAGAAAGAAAAAAATCATTAAAGCATATACATTAAAAAATCATCTATGGAAGAACAAAGTTAAATAGTATCATATTCCACATTAGAAAGAAAAAAAAAGAGCAAATGAATAAGTAACTAGCCTAAAGGACTGAAATAAAGGAAAAAAAAAAAAAAAAAAAAGATCTGTCCTCTTTGAAATTTATACATAGCAAATACACCTTTGAAAACTAAAAATAAAATATTTTCCAGTTATACAATCTCTAAATATTCTACCCCCAGATGTAGCATATAGGAAAAAACAAAGAACATAATTCAGAAGGCAGGAGAAGTTGCTGTATGTTCCTGGATGAAGAGTAAAGAGCTCTCAAAATGATAGCTTTGCAGGACCATGTAAAATATATTAGATGAACCCATTTGAAAGGTCAATAAAGATTTCTGTGAAACAATATCAATCTTATGTCAGGTTATACACATATATTTTTGTGTGTGTGTGTGTGTGTGTTTGTGTGTGTATGTGTGTTTATAAAAGATAAGAAGTAATATAAACTCAATGGAAAATGGAAATATACTTTTTAAAGTTTCTGATACTAGGAGAAAATATCATACCATGTCTTTTAAATAGATTGTAAGTCAAATGTACAGTATAAATCTTAAATCAAAAATTATTATTAAGCAATATTCAGAAAATTAAATACTAATTCATTAAAAATTAAATGTTTCAAAACAAACTAAGAAAAAGTTTTCATGGTAGTAAAGAATTAATAAGAATAAAACATAAGATAAATACTGGAATGACAAATAAATGACCAGCAATTATAACGATTTAGGGATAGGATATCACAAAATGCTCTAGTGTGTCATGGACATGGATAATGTCCGTGACACTTACTGGTGTCCAGGTATCACTTGTGGGACTAACCTACTGCTATTTCCTTGATATCCACCCTGTACATCCAGACAGAATCATGACCCATAGGGTGCAGGACAAGTCCATTTGTAGAGTATGCTGATGGAAATATCTTGCTGCAGTATACAAAAGAATAACTGAAAGACTACCATTGCATATCTCTTATTCTCCTCTGTTTCATTGTTTGGCCTATTTGGTGGGTTCTTCCCATTCTCATTCATGGGGTTGTGATCAATTTGCTCCTTCTCTAGAAAATC
>NW_004524912.1:785306-797759 GCF_000260255.1 Octodon degus
TTTTTTTTTTTTGCGAAACTGGGAATTGAACTTGGGCCCTTGCGCTTGCCAGGGAAGCACTTATTCCACTGAGCCATCTCCCCGGCCCCTTAATTTGTTCTTTGTCATGGAAGTATTTCACTTCTCCATTATACTTGAAAGAGTTTGGCAGGGTATATCAGTCTGGTTGCAATTTGTTTCCTTGCAGGACTTGAAGAACTTTGATCCATGCTATTCTTGCCTTGATGGTTTGTGAAGAGAAATCTGTCACTATCCTGATGGGTTTTCCTTTAAACATGATCTGTTTCTTTTCTTTAGCAGCTTTTAGTATACTGTTCCTGTATTGAATTTATGGGATCTTGATTATTATATGTCTGGGAGTGGTTTTAATTAGCTTGATGTTATTTGCAGTTCTATGTGTGTTGATTACCTGAATGTCAGACAGTTTCCCCATATTTGGGAAGTTTTCTGCTATTACTCCCATCTATATTCTTTTTGTATCATTTGTATTGACTCCTTCCTTCTCATTGATGCCTATTAGTCTCACACTGTTCATCTTTGCATCATCTTGCAGATACTGAATTATTTTTTCCTGTATCCTAGTTGTTTTTAAGAGATCTTTTCTTACTTTTTCACTAGCTGCAATGGTGTCTCTAAAGTCTGAAAGTCTATTCTCACTTTCATTCAACTGGTTTTGCCAGCTTGTGATTGAGGTTTTAAGTTCCTGTGTATCACATTGGATTGGCTTCATGCATTCTATTTCTTTCTTCTAATGCTTATTAAAGGATCCCATCATTTTTATATTCTGCTCTATTTTTTATCAGTGTCTTCTTTAGAAGCAGTTAGTACTCCTTTCAGTATAGTTATCATTTTTTTTTTACTTCAGAAATTATTTCTAATCTGATTTCCTCTATACCTTTTTGTAGTTGTTTCTTTACTTTGGACGCTATTATTTAGGAGATTTCAGGTGTGTGATTTCCAATTTATTCTATGCTAGTGTCTTCTGCATTTGTTGTGGGTGGGCTTGGGGTCTGAGACTGCATTTTGTTCCTTCTCTTTGTCATTTTCTACAGCACTGTCTTCTGACCTTTAGTGTAGAGCTTAGATAGAGTTATTACCTTAGCACCAGGTCCGAATCTACCAAGTTCAAACTCCTCCAGGTAGGTTTGGTTTGGGTCTGGCTGCTGTACTCCACTTCTTCCTGCTGCAACCCTTGGAAGAGAACCCTCTGTGCCACTCTGGCAAGATGTTCTGCTCCTGAGTCAGCTTGGTAGGTCTTGCCTGTAGCCTCTTTGTAGGGAGTTCTGGTCCAGGTTCCATGCTGGGCTTAGGCTCTGGGTAGAATGAGGATCCTGCAGGCCCTTGGTTGTCTCACTCACACACTAGTATGAAGTTTTCATACATAAATACATTGCTTTATTACTTATAGGAGATTAAAAATGTTTATCTCCTTAAACAACTGTCGTATCATTATGGTAAAACCTTTCAAAATTTGTTCTAAAAGCTTTTTTAAATTTGTACTACCTTATAGTTTTTTTACAGTTATACAATTATGCAAGAATATAGTTTAACTTCTTGACCCTAATACAATTTATCACTTTTTGTTTAACTTTTCCTCAAGTCTTCCTCCATTTATTCCGCCCAGGTATAAGTATGAATTCTAATCTATGTATAATGAAAGTATAAAAACATGAGTTAGGTACTTTGGGCCATTATTTTCTAAGTGTAGAGAGTGTATAGGAGTGCAAAATTGGTTGAAGAATTCTTCAGATTTCAAACTTCTTTATAAAAGTCAATATAAGTACATTACTTCTTTATAACTAGATAAATTGTCTTTTGAAATAAAGGGAGATAGTCAATAATTTTGAATAAAGCTAAAACAGAGCAAATTGGAAACTGGAAGGTGTCAAATAATTTATTCTCATAAATGTCCTTAAACAGTTGTTTTTAATATTTTTTTGAATATACTCATTGAGAATTTCAGGATTAATGAAACTCACATATTTTCAAATAAATAAGTTTTATTAGAATTTTGAATGATTATTCAAATATGACATTAACTTACTTGCAAATCAAGTAATTAGTGTGCTATGGAATGAATTTGGAGGAAGTACTATTCTACGACGTTGAAAACTTCAGCTTTGTACTTAGATACTAACAATTACTGTCTTCCCTTAGTGCATATGTAAAATGCTTTTTATTAACAATTTAATAAAAATTCTAAGGGCCAGGGAGATAGCTCAGTAGAATAAGCACTTGTCTGGCAAGTACAAGGGCCTGAGTTCAATCCCTAGTTCCACCCAAAAAAATAATAATTAAAACGTTGTATAATATATATAATTATAAGGATTGTGAAAAATAGTTTGAGGTAGAATTATAAGCAAATGAAATGCTTAAGGAGGGTAAACTTGAAATTTCTTCAGGCCACACTAGCTAACTTAATCTTTACAATAACCTACATTGTTAATTTGTCATGAAGCCATTTCAAGCTGTCTAACGAAACAAATAACTGCTGCTGTGGCAATGAAAAGCCATAATCACCATCTATTATTCTTGTTGGAAATTGTATGAAATCTATTCACAGCTGTGCTAAAACAGCTTTTTGTGTTTGTTTTTCAGAAAGAAGGTTGTCATGTGTTTATATTATTTTACTGAATAAAAATATTAGATTCTAAGTCTGTGTCTTGCTCAAAAGTTTGAAATAGATATTTTTATACAGAAGTTCAACCCTGAGAATCACTCAATGGAATAATATTAAAAGACAGAAAGTCCCATCTCTGCCTATCAAGTGGACATAAACATATATGAATTTACATTTAAGCACATATCTCCCAACCAACAGATTTCATTCATCAAAATAGTAGGCCTTTTTCTAGAGCAATTATGATCCACAGTGGTACCTCTGAATATCTGTTTGTATAATATGTCTGGTACTCCTGGTAACTGAAAACAAGTTCAGATTTACCCAAGTAATGGAGAATGTCACAAAAGCTGATAGTAGTCATATACATGGATGATGGAATCTGCTTTATAATATATAAACTAAATTTTTAAAATTACTTAAATTTTACATTTCAGAGTGGAAATAATAAAACTACTTCAGATATCTCTTAATACTACTGTACTAAGAGAGTAAGATGACATATATGCATTGCAACATGCTCATTCATGTATTTATTTGTGGATTCATTCATCCATTACTTACCCATTAGTTGATTTTTAAAAATAAATTTTTATTGTAATGCGATCTTAGCACAGAGACTGGGATGTAAGCAGTCAGCAGTGTATCCCTTCAGGGAGCTCAGTCTAAATGAAAGGATGGAAATACTCAGACTGTTACAGGTTCTTACTGTGAGAAGTATTGTGGTTGTAGAGAGAGGAAGCATATGACTTTAAGCTGGATCAGGGATGGTCCTTGCAGGCATGACACCAGAAATTATTCTGACTGGATATGTAAGGAATCAGGCACATGAAACTATTCATGGCCATGCGAATGAATAGAGAAGGAAAAAAAAAGCCCAATGTGTGGAAAAATGACAACTCAAAACATTGTTATTGAAGAACAGGAGGTCAGTGTGAAGGATTAGAGATGAAAAAAAAAAAAAAAACGAAAATGTACACTTGATGGTAGGCATGAATGACGGTGCATGCCTATAATACCTGCTACTTAGGAGGCCAAGGCACATGGATGACAAGTTCAAGCACAACCTGGACAACTTACTGAGACCTTGTCTTAAAAATAAATAAATAAATAAATAAATAAATAAATAAATAAATACCAGGGCTTATGGTACAACTCCATCATAGAGCATTTCTCTAGCATGTATGACACCCTGGATTTAATCTCTGGCACTTCAAAATAAATGAATAAAGAAGAAATATTTGAATTTGAAGTTTTAGAAGTAATGATGAAGTTACAAAGGAATCCAAAAGAAAATAAATAGAAAATATAATAGAAATGTTCAGGAAAAAATATATACATAATGCTTGAAGCATTTAGAGTTGTATCTGACTATGTGTGTACGCTTTCTTAATCTTTATAACTAAAAACATAGCTTAATGACTTGTTACACACACAAATACTTTACCCAAAAGCTGGACAAATAAGTGAAATGAGGGTTCAGTTTGTGTAGCCAAGAAAAAGGATGGATGGTGAGCTCTGATGTCTGCATTAGTCTCATTTCAGCAGGATCATGAGATATTTTACCAGTCCCCATCACAAATTTAAACATAATTTTGTCCATTTCTACAGTATTGGAATACTATATTCAATTTCGTCAGCAATTGATGTGCTTCTTCTTGATATTTCTCTTGGAAAATTGGAAAGAACATAGTTGGAATAAAAATTGCATGCTACATTATGCAAGGAGTTGGTAACTCTTGAAGCACTTTTGAATTTCACTAATTCCTAGCCATCCGTTAAGTGTTACTATTTTGACTGATTTAGTACTTTGGTTGTTCCTAATCCCTAACCAACATACTTAGGATGCTATTTAACATAAATTTTCAATTATCCTGTAGTTTGCTGAAGGTTGCAAGTTCTCATTAGAATGAGAAATTAGTCACCAAACTGCTTTATTACTCAGATTTGTGAATTCCATTTAAATGCCCTTTTATCCCCAAGTATTTTTGAAAGGGTTAAATCTTTGTAATTAAAGTGATAATATAACTTCCACCTATATTTTAAGAATTTATCTGACATATATCTCTATTAAAACAAATCCAAAATTAGTATTAAATATAATTATTTTTATTTTGAATGATCTAGAAAATCAGCATGTTTTGAGAATACTTGTTAGAAATTGAATCACCAATATAGAGAAAGATACATAAACATCTAACTGAAGCATCTAAATGGCATCAAATGAAACAAAATAAAATTTCAGGAACAGAACTAAAGGATATCCCTTAAAGTTTTAGAAAACTATCTCAGAAAATTGCTAAATTCAGTTGCTAAGCTCATAAGACATAAAATGCTTTCAAAGAATTTTCCCATTCTGTATATTTATATCTCAAATATAGAGCTTCAGCATCTATCTCCCCAAATGTCAAACTACTTGATTTACCACAGCACTTGAAACTATGAGAAATGTTGGATACCTAGAAAGCCAGAGGACAATTGGGGGTATTAATAATTAATGGGATGAAGTTGCTATATTTACTGCAAAGACTGGTATGATATGAGGAGAAAACACTTATTGGAGATGTTCAAGTCAATTGTTAAACGTGTACTGGTTTAGACTTCAAAGGTAGGCCTCATGGAAAAGTCTGTAGGTAGGTTACTTCTGAGGGTAGAACCTGATATTTGCAGAATATTTTGTTGTGTAAGCCCTGCAAGTGATGTGATGAGTCTGAAAAGAAAATGTTCAGGCAAATGGGGCTGATATATATATATATCTTTTTTTGCCAAAAAGACACTTCATAGATTTAGTGTTCAAGGGATACACACACATATATGAAATACCCCCTTTTTGTTTAGGATTAAAGAAGTGCTAATTCTCAATTGTTGAAATTAAATTTTCAGATAAGTTCTTAAATAATTGATTGTAAAAATAAAATAAAACTACCTATGCATGTACATAAAAGCATCAACATGTATTATGCATGTGAATAAGTACATACAAAATTCAACATTAAGCCATTCAGTTACACTAGATCCTAATGTAGTAATTTTGATAAATATATACATCTTTAAGGTACATTGTTACTGTTCTGGCTTTTTTCTTTTTTTTTTTAAGGACATGGTCTACAGGGTGTTCAGGGTCTTACTACTAGATTGGACTCAGAGTGATTCCCCCATTTACAGCCTCCCAAGTGCTGGGATTACATGTGTGCACCACCATGCCCAGTCGCAATTGCCATCTCAGTGCAGTTGGGGGCAAGGCTGGCACAGTAGGCCTAGGAAATGAATCCCAGCTCCTGCACCTGCTTGCACTTTGGCTTTGTTTTAAAGTTCTGAGTCAGCTACCTAATTAATCTCACCCGTAGTATTTAAAATTTTGGTAGTGTTAAAAAGCAAGGATTAAAAAAACCCTATAATACAAAGAAAATTTAAAGGCCTGCAAATCTTAAAAAAGAAGTCACCAATCTTGTAAAATTTTAGCATAGCACAAAATAAGGAAAACATGTTAGGACTCAGATATCTATACAAGTTGTATAATATTGTCATTGCTTATAATTCTATTTTTTTAAAGATTCACTTGTAAGATCAAATGAAGTGATTAGTTTTGGATGGAAATTAAAATCTATCTTCTGCTTTCTCCTGTATTTGTAACTGTAAGAATTTGTTCAGTGCTTAAGTGCTTCCATACTAATTTTTTTTTTCCTTTCTCAGCAAACTAAATATTTCAATGAGGAAGCAGAGTCATCATATTACTCAACAATCTTATTGCTTAAAGAAAACAGTACTGGACAACTGTGACTTAAAGGAGAAAAGATTTACTTCGGCTTTTTGTTTCAAAGATTTCAAGACATGGTAGGCTGGTTCCAGAAAAAAAAAATAGTCGAAGAACATAGTAAAGGAAAGCTGCACACTCAAAACATCAAAGAAGCAGAGAACACAGGAAAATCCAGAGAGAAAGGGGGTAGAAAGCAGCCCATGATTCACTGCATTCAACTTAATGTTCTATTGAGCTACACATTAACAGGTTAACGTCTTACTATGGACAGCATCTTTGCAATCCAATTACCTCACAAGACACACTTAATCCAGTCAAGGTAACAAGATTCCTCAGCACAAATGCTAAATTTCAATGGACTAGTTCAGCATCACAAAGATGCATCATCTTTGAGAAAAAGTTACATCCCTAGTGTTGCTGCACTGGGGTTTGGTGTATCCATGAGGTACTGAAACCCAGGCTTGATGCTGCCACACTGAATTTTATTTCACATGTGTATTTTAACAGGACCAGCTTAAGGATATCTATTTCTGTGCTCATTAAAAGAATCATAATCCTGAAACTTGGTTCTTCATACATCTATTTCATTGTTTTTTCTATTTTTAGCACACATGGACACAAATATAATTTTATGCTCAGGGTCACTCAAACACTGTGACTTATAACCACAGTGATTATTTGCCTATTTCAACTTTTTACTAGCAACATACAAACAGTATAACTCAGAAGGCTTACATTCATCATATTAACATCACTGAACAAAATATTTTCTATATACTGTATGCCTCTTTATCCCTTTCATAAACTGCCTATTTATGATATCTTTCATAACTGGTGTTCAACATATTTCTGAGAGTAAATATTTGAAATCATCATTAACACATTCTTGCTGGCATCTTAAAATTAAGTTTACAGATACAGTTTAGACATACATAATGGTCACATTTACGACAGAGAATTTGTACCTGTACATGCTATATCTTGATAAATTTTTCCCATTCCCCTCCTCTTCTTCAACCATTCTTCCTTTTCTTATTTATAAAAGCTCTGGTTTCATTTTGTCCTCCTTTTCTTGTTTTTTTCTTTCCCTTCTTTTCCCCCTCCCATCTCCCTAGTTACCCTTCCCATTTGAATACTTTCTTCCTATTTCACAATATCTTTAATTATACTTTGTTTCTCACACCAGAGAAACAATGCAATATTTACAATTGTCTAATTTGTTTCACTTAAACGAATGGTCTCATGATCTATATGTTTACCTAGAAATACTTCAGGTTCATGCTTCAATATGTAAGAACAGTACTCCAGTATATAAAAGAAACATCTCATCCATTCATTGGTTGATAAGCATTTGAGTTGTTTCCAAGATTTAGCTATTAAAAGCTATAATATAAATATGGGTGTGCATATGTTGCTATAGTATGATGCTTTAAATTCCTTCAGAAAGACATCAAGGGGAACAGCTGGACTAAATGGAACCTCCAGCCCCAGTTTTTAAAGGAATCTTCACACTGTTTCCACAGTGGTTGCTACCAGTATACATTCCTACCAACAGTGGAGAAGTGTTCCCTTTTCTCCACAGCCCTAATGGGTGACAGTTCTTGGTTGATTTCTTGATATCAGCCATTCTCTTCAAAGAAAAATGGAATTTCAGCATTGTTTTAATTTACATCTCTCAAATAACCAACAATGTTAACATTTTTCATATATTTATTTGCTGTTTGTATTATTGATCTGAGAAGTATCTATTCATTTCAGATGTCCATTTTTTATTAGATTTTTAAATCTGAGGGTGGTCTGAGTTTTTTAGTTCTTTCCATATGCTGAGCATTAGTCCTTTCCCCAAGGAGCTGCTAGGAAATTTTTTTCTCCACTCTGTGGGTTCTCTTTTCACTCTGCTAGTGATTTCTTCTGCTGTACAAAAGCTTTTTAATATAATATCTTAGTTATTGATTTTTTTGTACTGTATCTTATGTGATCAGAGTTTTCTTCATGAAGGTGTTCTCAGTATTTATGTCAAGAGTTCTATCTTTCTTCCAGCAGAGTTAGTATTTGTTTTAATATTTATATCTTTGATTCATTTCAATTTTAGTTTAGTACATGGTGAGAGATATGGGTTTAGTTTTAGTTTTCAACATGTGGAAAGCAAGTTTTTTTCCAAGATCATTTATTAAAGCGGCTATTTTTTTTCTAGTATAAGTGTCTGGACTTTTTGTCAAAGAGTAAGGTGCTGAGTGCATTTGGAGTTGCTGCACCTCCTAATCTCTTCTATTGATCCTGGCGTCTTTTTTGGCCATTATCATGCTATCACAGTAGGTCTGTTGTAGTAAGTCAGAAACTGTGATGCTGCCTGCCTTGCCTTTGTTGCCAAGAATTGCTTTTGATATTTGAGGTATTGTCTCTTTTCAAATGATTTTCAGGATTTTTTTTCTAGCTCTGTGAGAATGTTATTGGTATTTTAGTTGGGATTGCATTAAATTTGCATAATAATTTTCAAAGTATGGCCATTTTCATATATTGGTTTTTCCTATGCAAGATCAAGGAACATCTTTTCATTGTCTGATATCCTCTTTGATCTCCTTTTTCAGAGTACTATAGTTTTCAATGTAAAGATCTTTACTTCTTTTATTCAATTGACTCCTAAGTATTTCATTGTTTTTGGTGCTATTGTGAAAGATACAGTTTGCCTCATTTCTCTTTCTGTGAGTCTCTTACTTGTGTACAGGAATGCTATTGATTTTTTGACTGTTGATTTTGAATCCTGCTATGTGACTGCATTTGTTTATTAAATCTGAATTTGAGTATTAAATCATGACTCTTGTTGGAGTTCTTGTGCTCTTCATGTAAGTATCATGTTATCTTCAAATAATGATAATAATGGCCTATCTTTATTCATCTTATTTATTTTTCTTGTCTAATTGCTTTTGCTAATTTTCCCAGAACGATATTGAACAAGAGTGTTGACATTTGTTCCTGCTGGCTTGAATCATCTATGGTATATGCAGGACGGTCCCATTCAGTAGTTCTTGCTTGGCTGTACCAGATGCTGAGGCCGGCTGGGGCCAGCATGACGAAGAAAGCTCTCTGAGGGTCCGACTGGACCTGGAAAGGCGCCTTGGTCGCGCTCCCCGTGGGGCAGAGCAACCTCTTGGGCCAGCCACTCAGGAAATACATGGTCCATGCGAGCCCCCAACGCTGCAGTGCCCACGGACCCCTGTCCCGTCCGCTTGCCACACTCAGTGGCCTCGGGCTGGTCACCTGCTTCCCACACAGCCACCAGCATAGTTGGCGGCGATGGCGACGAAAGTAAGTGGAGGCATTTGCTGGCTGGCCGGGACAGGTGGGGCCAATGCGATGTTACACTACGAAGGAACTGGGGTACAGACTCGGCAAAGGGCAACGAGAGGAAGAAGAAGAAGTATCTTGAATATAATACACTAAAGATTTTATGTTAAGTAATAGTGGCCTTGAATTGATTTTTTTTTTTTTTTTGCAGAACCAGGGATTGAACTCAGGCCCTTGCGCTTGACAGACAAGCGCTTATTCCACTGAGCCATCTCCCTGGCCCCCTGTGGCCTTGAATTGAAATGTTTATTATAGCAGTTTGACACAACTGTATTAGAGCGACATCAATTAATTTAAAATGGAACCTATTCATCATTTACTAAGTGTAAGAAGATTCAATAAGTGAAAGGTTATGATTAAGTGATGTGTCCAAGCTCATGTAAGTACCAATTAAAAGCAAACAGATTCACTGGGAGTTAGCTCAGCAGCATAAGTGCCTGCCTGGCAAGCACAAGGTCCTAAATTCAATCCCTGGTACCAGAAAAGAAAAAAAAAAAAGCATGCAGATTTATGTCTAGGTAATATCCCAGCAGAGATCCAAGTGTTGAATCAAACAAACCAGAGACCACTTTAAATATTATCAAGACTAAAATAATTACAATTGAGATGAAACAAAGGGATGTCAAAATCTTTTTCTATTTTCTCCCTCACATTGCTTATATCCCAGAAAGATACCACCAGGAAAAATCCTTGTTTATTCATATAGTGGATGGAATACTTTTTAATAATTTTAATGAGAAACAAATAAAGTAAGACAGTTCCACAACTGATTACTAGCACATTTCGACTAATTAATACAGTGCATATTGTTGTCTTAGTGGTTATTCATTGTACAAGATGCAAACATATCCTCTCTCAAACACTATTAGAACAAACCTCTATATACATTGAATTAAGAGAATGGAGCTATAAATCTTTTCTATTCTGAGTGTACCAATACAAAATGGTCGTTCATTTCTATCCCACTTTTTTGGTTAGTTTTGTCAGAGAAGGGCATTCCATTGTCATTGAAATACTGTAGGTGCATGAATTCAGCAAATAGCGGAGAGAATTAAAAAGAAAATTGGGGGAGTTAGAGGGGAAGACGTCTCCCTATGCAGTTCAGCAAGGCCTTGAAATGAATATGCAGCCCAGCCTAGGCTCACACTCACAGAGATCCTGCCACCTCAGCTTCCTGAATGCTGAGATTACAGGAGTGCGGCACCATACCCAAAACAGAAACATTTAAATCACAGAATAGTTTGATTTCATCTTGAGAGAATATATCTACACACATGACATTCTTTAGGGTTGCATGTCCAATAAATTTTAGGTTCTATTTAATACAGATAATACTTAAACAATGAGGTCTTAATAAGTGAATTTCTAAGATTATATTTCCTCAGAAATACTAGTTCATTTTGTCGGTTATTCAACTAAGAAGATTATCACAGAACACCTTCTTTCCTTCCTGAAGTCTTTTCTCCAATCAAAAAATGAATGGGTCATCAGTCCAAGGCTTTTGCTCTTCTCTCCTTGTTCACAAAATTGAGGTAAACAGAGCTTTTTTATTTTTCTGCAAGCCAATCACTGACAGAAAAGGGCAGATAAGAAATCAAGCCATAGATGAGATGATGAGCAGTATTACTAATGGTAATAAGAGAGGAGAATAAGGTACAAAACAGTGGTTCAAAAGGACAAATTATCACACAAAATTAGGAAAGACATACAAGGAAAGGGTTATCAGAAACCTGTAGCAACTCACTTGCAGCAGTATTAATAAAACTGGAACAGCATTTTAATTCATGTAATTACTCTCAGGTAAATCCTAATGCAGCTGGGGTTGATCCCTGAGTGCTTTACTTGCAGAAGCTACAAATAGGTAGGAGCTGCCTAGCAGTGAGGAACCGAGGCTAAAGGAAACAGCAGTTGCAGGCCTAGCCAACTTAAGTCCACATACTCCATGAAAACAATAGTTTAGTGCCTGTTTTTTGATCCAAATTATCTCATTTTAAAAGAAAAATGAGTTGACTTCTTCAATTGTATATTTTTATCCAAAGTAACTTCTAGGATCATGCTACTGTACTTAAAGTTCTCTGATTCTTGTAAAGAAGTTATAATTAATTTCTTTTAATGGCTTTTGTAGTCACTAATTTTTAAGAATGCTAATATTTTATTGCTGCTAATCCATTTCTTGTCACTTTTCTCATTAATTGTACAAAAAATTCCTATAGTTCCCTTCCCATTAACTTCTTTATTTAAATATTCTAATTTGCATGATATCTGATAAAGTTAGTTTTGTTTCTATTGCTCTGATTTCTCTGATGTTTTTCTGTTTGGGTTCAATTGGCTGAAAGGAGCCATGCAATTACCTGGAATATAAGCAGCACTATCAAGTTGAAGTACACAGCATTTAAGAGAAATAGCTCATTCTCCTAGTAGTTAATTCAAATTAAGTATTGGATTGTATCAGCACATTTTATATCATAATCTGCAATGTCAAAGCAGGTGGGACATTCTATGTCCCTTGTTGGCTATATGATGAAATATGAATAAAGTGGGATTGATTTTAAAGGCTAAGTGTGTCTCGGGACAGTTAGGAACGGCCTCATGGACAAGTACCTTATATCATTTTGAAGCTTAGAAGAGTGAAACTCAGCATTTCCAGGAATTGTTCAAATATATTTTGAAATGTGCAGATTAATAAAAATGTTAACAAAATGTTGACAAGGCTTTCTCTCAAAACAGCACT
>NW_004524912.1:803249-819787 GCF_000260255.1 Octodon degus
ATTTGTCATTGCTTTAGGAGATGGAGTTTTCTTCTAGATAATTTGAAATTTTGTTAGAATGTATTAGTTTCCAAGGATGTTTAGACCATCATTTATTTGTTGAGGTTATTCCTTAACAAACATTTGAACATCTCTATTCTTGTACAGAAATTATAGTTAATTAGTTTGTTTCAAGATAACTTTTATTGTCACATGTTTCTTACAGTGCTGAATTTTAATGCAGCTTATCTATTTCTATTGTAGCTTTCTCATTAAATATTCACTATAACTTATGATTAATATATGCAAGTCAGACATTCTGATCAATGACATCTTTTTAAAAAATCATTTTTGTCTTCCTCTGTTTGCTACTAATGTGAGAGAAGGCAGTTCTGGCAACAACCACACAAATGTGCTACCCACAGATTCCTGTGAAATGAAATACAATAAACAAATAGCAGCTCTATAGCAAGGTTTGTGAAGAATTTTCTGAAAAGGGGCAGGTAGTAAATAATCTGGGCTTTGTGAAGTACATGATTTCTATGCAAGTACCCAACTCCGCAGTTGTGGTGTGAAATCAACCATAGACAGTATGAAAACTAATTGATGTGTCTCTTCCTACAAATCATATTTAGAAGAAAACAGACAGTGGGCCAGATCTAGCTCAGAGGTCACTGTTTTCTGGTCTGTGATCTGTTAGCAGCTGCTTTTTCTCAGGCTTTTCTCAATTTTATTTGAGTCCTAAGTCTTCCAATATGTGTTTGTTTCATTTTTCACTGTCCACCCTAAAGAATTTCAAACTTTGATATATCCCTGGTAATCTTATGTTATAATATGTTTCCTCATTTTTTTAAGGTGTAGAATTTTAAAAAGAAGTGAATAGTTGACAGAAGAGGAAACCTAGTTTCTTAAGGCTTGTAAGCAGAAATCATGATGACTATTGCAGAGGTTTCCATGGAGCAATCAAAGGCTGGCATGTATCATCATTCTGTAGAGGGCTGATCATTCAGCTACTAATGGATCTTCTCTTTGTTGAATTGTCCCACTGATAAAAACAATGTGCCAGATGAATGCAAATGAATAATTAAATGTCAATGGAGATTCAGAGATGTTCACTGTGCCACGAAAGCATCACAAGAAGCATAAATTTCATAACTTCCAAAATGCACCGTAAAAAAAGGATGTGATTTCAAAATTCTTGTGGCACAGCAGCAGTGTCTCTGTATCTTGGCTTCATACAGGAATCTGTCAGAAATAAAGGTGAAAATAGAGTTTTAAGAATCTTTAAGAATTAAGATTTTTAAGGGCAGGTCAAATAGCTCAGGAGATTAAAGCACCTGCAAGCAGGCACAGGGGCCAGGGATTCGATCCCACAGCCTGCTGTGCCACCTGCCCCCTCCCCTGCACCCGTGTACTGAGACAGCAATTGAGACTGGGCATGGTGGTGCAAGCCTATAATCCCAGCTCTTAGGAGGCTGTAAACAGGTGGATCACTACGAGTCAGATCTAGTAGTGAGACTATGCACGTCCTGTAGACCCTTCCCTAAAATACAAAAAAAAAAATAGAATAAGGATTTTAAATGGGATAGATGTCTATCAACAGCTGAATGGCTAGAAAAACCAGGGTTTAGATACACATCACAATTTAAATCAAATGTAATGTATAGAAATGGATAGGCCTTGAAAGAATGTTAAGCACAAATAGTTAAAAATCACACACGTTGTGAGTCTGCGCCCATGCAGCATTCTACCGGGTTGTCACTGCTGCGGGTCAGCATGGCTCAGTAATCCCAGAACCAACCATGTTGCACTGTTCTTAGACTGTCTCCCTTCCCTTTTCCTGGCTTAATCAGGAAATTCCCTTTTAGGTTTTCACAAGCACTAAGCTTCCCCCAGCAGTGCCTGTTGCACCACTGGGCTCTCTGCCCCTAGCCCAATGCTATAAAAGCTCTAACCTCCAGTATCCTAGGCTTCTCTCTAGCCACCCTCCTGCCAGGCAGTAAAAGATTTCTTTGCTTCACCTCTACTGCTTCTCCTCCCCTCAGAGGAAAGAACCTTAACTCAGGCCCTTGCACTTGTCGGGGAAGTGCTTGTTACACTGAGCCATCTCCCCAGCCCCACGTGCTTTATTTTATATGAGAAACCCAGTTATAAATAAGGAATAAAAATTTGTTTTTTGGATTGGAAGGCAATAAATGAGAAAAGAGAGGGAGAACAAAGAAGATTATATATATATATATATATATATATATATATATATATATATATATATATATATTATTCTAAGTGAATATAAATTTCATCTATTGTAAATATTGCAAATGGGAAAAAATAATTATCTCAGAACAGACAAAAGGAAGCCTTATATCACAAGTATTCTAATTCTGCAGCTCTGTGGTCAGGTATTAGAGGACTGTTTCCTTAATCACATTTCTTGAGTGGTGCAAAATACCTGCCACCCACAATTTAAATGAAGAGAGATATACTTTGGCTGACAGCTTTAGAGGTGCATGGCAGAAGGGGGTTGCTCATGGCATGATGGAAATAAAGGGTTCAGGAATGGGGAAGAGGTGAGCTCTTCCAGCCCACAGCCTCAGTGACCAGCTCTTCTGACCAGAGCCCACCTCCTAACAAGTCAGCAACAAACACATCAGAGACCAATCACTGATAATCATCATGTTCCCATCATATAATTATCTCTCCCAGTCCCCACCTCTGAGCACATGAGGTTTTGGGGAACATCTGGGTATAAATCATAGCAACCATGAAATCCAGAATAGTCCAAATAAGGCATTTAAATCTGAGAGACTGATAATCCTCATCTGCCTCATCCCCCAGTCATTCTATGACAATTAGGAACTTGTTCTGATATAAGGGAAATGGAACTCCCAACCTGAAAGGTACCTGGGATGAGTTCATCTTATGGAAAACTGAAGAATGAATTTCAGGAACAGAGATTAAGAGCAGAATATATTTACTGGGGGAAAGAAAGCTTCTGTCCAAGAGAGAGACAGAAAGGAGGGCCAAGTGTGTTGCCCCTAAGACCTGCCTTTTCTAAGGATTTTTATAGAGTAAAACCACACAGTGAGGCATGTCTAAGGTGGTAGAGATCATGCGCACTCACTTAAATGGGCTTGAGGTGGGAAAAAACTATGATCAACCAATGAGATTACAGGCACCACTGCAGGGGTGAAGTTGATTAAATCCAGTACCAACCAAATGAAGAAGCCAGTCACATAGCAAGTGGGCATGAATATGGGACAGGGTCTCTTCCTATTGGGTTAGTAACTCATTAGGGCTTTTTCAAGGAGATTGATACCTATTTAGAATATCAATCCTTGATGCCCATCCCTAGGGAAGTATGGGGCTGTATTTGTTTACTTTTGTCTTAAGGCGTGGCCCAAAGTGGGAGTGTCTGTCTTTTCCAAAGTTGCAAAATCATCTTATCTTCCATATTGTTCTAGAGGGCCTAGCCCTGTCTAACTGCCTATATTTCTATCTAAAATTTAGCTTCTTACAACACTTCTAACTAGGGTGCTTTGTACTCCATTGACTATTTCCTAACATTGTGAGTCGCTTAATAGTGTCTTTGATATGTTTTAGTGACAGCAGCAATGGCATTGGTGGTAGAGGCACAGCAGAGAAGCAGAGATGGGGGTGGCTTTATTAACTTTGAAGACACAGAGAGGATGGAGGCAGGGAGATGGGCAGATCCTCTGGCCTGAGACAGGGAAGAAGGGACTTTATGAACATTTGCTGGGGGCGCAGTTTGAGGGGTGGGTTCAGTGACACACAAGATTGTAGGCTCCCTTGTATGGGTGGGAAAGGTAAAAAGAAGTTGTATGTAGAGCTGTAGTAGGGAAGAAGGAGGAAGTGGTCATCAGGGAGATACACTGTTGTTTTGGGGATTCAGCCTTGTTGGATCATGACCATGATAATTTAGCTGTCTGCACTTAGTTGCAACCTATCAGTCTTTATCCCTATAATGTTACCCAGGTGCCTGAAGTTCCACTATGTCTTTACATAGTAAGGCTTAGAACTCAACACCCTGCACACCTACAGTCTTCCACCAAATTACCCTCTTTGTTGTCTTTATGTAACTTAATTCTCTACATCCTTTGTGAACTGATCTAACTGATCTTCCAGAAGAACAATGGAATACCCTTCTAGGAATACTTTCTACAGTCATCTTAATTTTTTTATGTTTTTATCAGACTTTAATAGGAAATAGACTATAGGACTTATCTGATCTTATAATTGGACCTTTGAATTTTAATAATTTATTTTTTATTAATTTTATTGAGAAACAAATAGCAATGAGACAGTTTCAAAAGCAATTAGTAGGACAATTTCAATAATTAATACACTGTATATTGTTGTCTTCTTAGTGGTTTTTCATAGTATAAGATGCAGACATGATATCCTGTACAAACACTATTAGTACAAATCTTTCTTCTCATTGAATTAAGAGAAAGTAGATGTGTCTTTACCCTATTTTGTATATACAGATACAAAATGATCCTTCATCTGTATCCCCTTTTTTTTTTGTTTAGTGTTCTCAGAGATGGGTATTTCCTTGCCATTTAAATATTGTAGGTGTGTGAATTCAGCAAAATAATCCAATATAGTCCAGTAGTCCATAATAGTATTGGGTTCTCCATAGGGCTGGCAATGTCAGAAGTTGCAGACTTGAGCCTTTTACAGCTCAGCATATTAATATGGTTTTACTTTTTATACCTCTTTTTTATACTTTTCTGTTGGATGGTTAAGGCCAAGAAAAAGAGAGACCTATGTAACAAGAAATGTAACTTTTGTATGTGACAAGGTCAGTCAATTCCCCTCAGGATTTATCCTGAAACCCTGTACCATAGTTTGTAGATCTTTTGTCAGTGTCAGCCATGTGGATGAGTCATGGCCATTGCTTGACCAATGTGCTGTCTGTGAAAGCCTGAGAGAATGCTTTCTTTCCATGTGACTCTCCTTAGGCATACTCTACATCATCGATTACATTCCTCTGTGGCCCCATAATCTCGTTGATCAGAAAATTTTGGACACGATTGAATTACGTGATGTTAGAGTACAGGTTCTCCTATGTCCTGAGTCTTCACTAACCTTGAAAGGCTAGGGCCACAATATTGGCTGTCCCTCCATCCCTTCTTTTTCTCTCAGAATTATAATAATTTAAACTAACACTAATTTTCAAATTTTGTGTATAAAGCAAATCACATTATAAAATTTTATCCTCTTGAACTCTGTCACCATTACTGAAATAAAGAAACATTCTGATCTTTATTGATTTGTCTAATATTAAGTACCTCATGACACAGCATCCCAGTCACAAACTTGCTTTCACACAGAATCTTGAAAGGGCCTACATCATCCTATTCTATCTTCATAAAAAGTTCAGGGAAAAGACAAAGAAATGTCACATAACACATTCTACTAGTTCTTGATTGCTATAAAATAAGTTGCTGACAATTTGTAGCCTTAATAACATGGTTATTATCTTACAGTTTCTGAAAGGTAAAAAAATTAAGCATGGTTTGCTCAGGTGTCACTAGGATGAAAGCAAGGTGTTGTTTAGGTCTCAGTTTCTTACATGAACACTGAAATTCTCGTCTAAATGCACTGCTTGAGGATGGAACTTAAATGCTGCCATTAGAATGCTGAGGCCTCTGTTGTGCAAGTTCTTGACCAGACAAACACTGCTGTGATCCACTAGATTCTCCTTGCAGTTCCTTGTGACACAGCACTGTATTAACCACCGTTTGCTTCCTGTGATCAAATATCTGAGAAAAACAATTTATGCTAAGAATGATTTATTTTGACTCATGGTTTCAGAAATAATATTCCTTGACTGACTAGCTCCATTGCTTTAGGTCATGCAAAGTAGAAATATGTTGGCAAAGGGCATGGTGGAAGAAAGTTGCTTAACTGCTTGGAACCAGGAGTCAGATGAAATGGAAACTGCCTGAGAAGATGATGCGGGGTTCAATATACCCCTTGAAAGGTGTGGCCCCAGTGATGTACTTATTCCAACTAGGTTTCTCCTCCTATATTTCCATTATTCACAATTATGTCACTGATTTATAATGCCTTCAATGGAATAATCTATGGATAAAGTTAGAACCCTCAGTATTCAATCTCTTCTCCAAAGCAAATCAGCAAAATGCAAACCTGAAAAATGGGCCCTTTAAGGGGACTTTTCAATCCCTATCAAACTAGCACCTACAGGCCACTGAAACCTGCACATCTTCTTCCTCTTGAGTTAGTCACAAAGTCTTATGTAGCTAACAGCTAGAGAAAACTCTGTGCTTTTTAAAGAGTTTATGTGTTTAGTTAGACCCATTCAAAATTATCTTGTTTTAAGGTCAATTTGTTATTAGCTTTAATTACCTGAGGAAATTCACTTTTGCCATGTAAAGTAAAATAACTATAGGATTAACCCCTCAAGCAAAAAGTAGTCACAAAGAAGCCATATTAAAATTATATTACAACAATATATCAAAAGATATTTTATGCAAGTATCTATTAACTTTTTGACCATATCTTCCCATTTCTCTTCCCTGAGTAATTCACTCAAACCTACTCCTATTTTCTTAAGATGTAATGTGCTAAACTTTCCTGAATTTTATAAAATGTAATGAAAAACAAGCTGAGCTTTTTCCAGTATGCACCAAGAAAGTAACTGGCTGGACTGTTAATAATTTGGAGTCTTTTGGGCCCAGGGAGATAGCTCACTAGAATAAGTGTTTGTCTGGCAAGCACAAAGTCCTGAGTTTAACCTCTGGTACCTAAAAAAATATATATATATATATATTGGTGTTCATTCATCCCCCGTGTGCCATGCCAACCATGTCCCCAAGGCACAATGACAGTGCTATTGAGACTGAGTGTGGTGGAGCACTCCTGTAATGTCAGTGCTTGGGAGGCTGAAAAACAGGAGAATCACTATGAGTCTGATCTGTGTAGTGAGACCCTGTAGACCCTGTACTAAATACATTAAATAATAATAATAATTTACGGTCCTTTTAGTTTTATGTGTATTAGGTCTTGATGATTAACACATGCATAAACTAGTATTTATAATCATAGTTAACATTTATTTGTCCAAGGCACCAAAAGCAATATACTTGATAATTATCAGTATGTGTTCATAATTGGCTCTTTCTAATCAGTGTCAATATACTCTGATCTCTCTTTTCACATGTACATATTGAGTTATTTTATTTACAGGTTCTTTTAAGGCATACAAACAGATGGTTTGATTTATAAATCTTTATCTTAGCCAGGAAAATTAGGATCAGTCCAGATGGAGCCGAAAACTTCAGTGCCAATATTGTACCTTCACCATATGGACAGGAAGATTTATGGCAAGAGACACTATGTTCCACTTTATCCTTTAACACAGATAATGTTTGATCACTTGTTCATACTTATTAATTGTTGTTGTTAAGAAAGCATACAATGGGAATTCCTATCAGTAAATTATTAAAAATTAGTAATTTCAAGATATCTATACAGTTTATAACTTAACACTTAACATATTAACATATTAATATCTATTTTTAAAGTTTGTACAAGATAAATGTAGTTTTCTACCTCAGTAAAATTATGCACTGAATTCTGACACATCAGTTTATAGAGCAAGCACATTCATGTGCATGATCTACATTTGACAATGATATAATTAGGAGAGTGTGAAATCCAAATAAATCTCCTATAACCCATAAGTAAGTTCCTGGGGTAAATTATGCATTTTGTTCTGCTATAAGAAAGAAACAAAGTATTGCACGGTTACAAATTCACTATTTTCAAAAAGAAAGGATTGAAATGTTGCTTTTTGAAAGTAGAACATCCCCTCTTTGCTGTGCCAGCCCCTCCACTAGGCCGCCCTGAGACTGGGAATGAGATGTGATCTGGTGGCGAGTCACCAGCTCTTGGGAGGCTGAAAACAGAGGGATCACTATGAGTCTCATTTGTGGAGTGAGACCTTGTAGATCTATACTACATACATTAAAATAAAATAAAATAAATGTAGAACCTTCTCTTACCAATATCTCAGATGATGATAAATCAAAACTATTATGTTTGGTTATTATCAGGAATGTCCCTATGCAACTTTGCAGAAAAAAAGGTCATTTTTAAGTTCATTGCAGATCATTTTCATCACTTCTTCACTGAAGGTCAGCTTTATCAGAAATATGGCACACTGATTATAAAAGAAGAAAGCTGATATCATTTATCATAACCCGTCCTCATATTAGGAGAAAATGTCAAGATGGGTTCTCAGTGTTTGTTCATTTGAGTAATTTTAAGACAAGGGATGAAGTCTTAACTTTTAATGTGAAGTGAAAGTAATATAATTGCAGATTTTTTGATATGGATTTTTGGACAAGTCTGCTATTCAGTTTTCATGAACATTAAGTGTAAAATATTATTGAAGATTTTGGTGAGCCAATATAAAAAAGTGAAAAACTGAGATGTGGTGGTACATGACTGTAATCTCAGCTACTAGGTAAATCCAGGCAAAAAGTCTTAAAATTTGAAGCTGGTCTGGGCAACTTAGTGTGAGCTTGTTCAAAATAAAAATATAAATAGATTGGGGTATGTAGATTCATGTTAAAGCAACCGTGAATTTTATCTCCTTCACTGAAATGCAAAACAAGACAAAACAAAAAGATCGCTTCTTCCTAAGAGAGAGATAACTTCATATTCTTGAATAAATGGTATCTATTTGTTTATTTATTTTAAAGAGAAAAAATAAAAACAAAACAGTTTCAAAACATGTTAGGAGAATTACAATAAGTAATACACTGTATTATTGTCTTTGTAGTAGTTACTCAGAGTATAAGATACAGGCATGTCTAAAAACTGCTTTCATGTGGTTTTGAAATATTTAAATAAGTTTTGATTTTTGGGGGGGTTCAAAATATGTGTATTAATTTTTAACAAAATCTTCTTACACCCATAAGCTGTTTTCTTTTATATTAATTGTCATTTAATAGCCTAATGAGTTGAACAATGAGGCAAATTGTGAAAAAAAAATAGATAATTGAAAAGGAAATACTGAGCCAAAAGAAGTAAAACACGCCTATAAAATATCCCTACTTCTGACTGAATAATATCTCTTAAAGAAATCTAGTAGAAGTGTGTATCATATGGGTTTCCTGAGAACAACAGTATTTATTAATATTCATGGTTGCATCACACACACTGGATTACTGTCACCCAGAAGTCATTAATTGATTTGATTTGAAAATAATGTGTACAAATTAAAAAATAATAATCTCAGTTTAAGCCAGTTATGACTTTCCCTTCAGACTTTGTCTATAGTTGTTTTGGGACTGAGGAAAGACTTGGCTGTGATCTTAAAACACAATAGGGCAGCTGCTGAGAACTTCTAAAGGACAGTTTTCCTCCATAGTGAATGAAGATATAGAAGGATAAAGCTCCCTGTCCGGGATTCCTTTGCTCCTTATGTTGGATATTGTTGTCTTGTACAGAAGGCAGGGTTCTTCAAGCCTTGGAAGTCGTATTAATATCACATAGAGATGAAATCAGCCTCATGTGTGACAGCAAAAAGGAAGGATCCTTGATTTTATTCACATCTAATGCCTGGTCATTTGCCTCTCAATTTTGACTTAAATCTCTTGAAAATTCTCGTCAATTAAATCTAAAGCTGGTGGTTATTCATCTTAACTCTTATTCTGATCTTTTTTTCTGCTACATTTGCTTTGTAAACTCAAAATTTCATTTGCTAGAGTGGATGATCAATTCCAATATTTTATTTCTTCAGATTCTGACTACAAACATTAAATAATAATAATAATAATAATAATAATAATAATAAATTTGACTTTCACTGCTATTTTCATACTAGAAACTAAAATATTTTGTGCAACTCTTTTCTTCCTGGCCTTGGGCACTCCCAAAATCATTTGTAGTGCTACGTCAGAGGCAGAGTAGCTTTGATGACAACAGTGGAGATTCTACTTTATTATGGCAAAGATATGACACATAAATCTGCATTTGGGAGAAAAACATTTCCAAGTTCCACAGATAACTTGGAGAGTGTAGTCTGTTGCAACACAGGAACTCAGATTGAGAAGTTCCTTTTCTGACCTGGCCATAAATAAGTACAGCATAATTGCCATACTTGAAACGTATTCAAACTAAAACATAGAGAATATAGATAAGTTCAGGTCAGTGAGGTCACATTTTTTCCCATCAAATAACTTTATAAAAATAAGGATTGACTAGGAGAATTTGAGGAAAGAGATATTGGACAGTGCCCCCCCCACTCCAGCTTTATCTATACACTTATTCCATACTCATTTATACTGATACAATGTGTCATAAGAAAAAAGTATTTATCATATTACAAACTCTGGGCTAGTCTGAGTCATTTTTAACATTATATAGCAGTAATGACAAGCTTTGACCTAAATCAAAATCACTTAAAGCTTTTAAAAATTACAGATTTGTAGGCATATACCCTGAATTTCTAAATCAGTTCCCACAGACGTCTGCAGAATTTGAGTTTCTAATAAATGTTCAGAAGGGGATAGGACAATGATGCTGATTCAGGGGCCACATTTCAATTCATAAACTTTTCTAACAAAGGATAAGGAAAACACACATCTGAGACTTTAGGCCACTAAATATCACAGCTTCTTAACTCTGCTACTCTAGCTCAGAAGCAGATCATATGCACAGCAAACAGTTGTAGGGGATGGCCCAGTGAAAATCTGCTTACGATCACAAGTCCTGCACCTGGGTTGGTTCCACAGCCTAGATTTGTCAGCTTCTGCTATAGATCAGGGTTTCTTAGCCTCAGCATGCTTTTCATCTTCGAATGGATAATATTTGGCTTTTTTTTTGGGGGGGGGCTTACTCTATAAATTGGAGGAAGTTTAATAACATGGTTTGTATAGCCACTAGGTGCCAGAAACACCTTCCCATTCATTCAAAATGTCTCCATACTTTTCCAGTTGGAAAATTCAAAATTGTGCCTAGTTGGAAACTATAATTATAGCAAAAAAACAAGATTTTACAGAAAACTAGCACTTTGTGCCAGAAATACAAGTGGAGTAGGATTCCAGGAAAAAGAAAGAGAGCAACTTGAACAAATATTTCTTAGTCTCTCTTTATTCTGACTGCATGTTTTTATTCACCCAGAAATAAAACAACCAAGGAGACAGTTTTGTAACCTGTTAACTGAGGGAAGCTGCCAATTTGGAAGTTGCTAAAGAAATTTCAGTTATAAAGTCTGTTACTTGCTTCAAATTAAAATCTGGCTGCTGTGCAAGATATTTATGAGATAAATACAACCTATTACCTACTTGTAATATTATGGTTACTGATTAGTGGATTGATTGGTAGACTTATCTTCAAGATCATTCTTCAAGAGACCCTGGCCAAGAGTTGGTAACTGTTCTCAGAGACTGTAGTGAATCCAATTCCTCAGGCAGCATCAAAAATAATTTACAGAGTCAAAGTAAGGGGACAGTTCTTAGTGTGTGGCTTTTTAAGCTAGCAGCCTCTATGACCTTTGGGAACTTAATAAAAGTACAAACATGAGGGCTTCACACTTTAATTACTAAATCAGACAGGCTGAGCTTGGAGCCTAAAAATCTGTGTTTTATTTTTTAAAAGCCATCCTTGTGACTATTATGCATTCAGAACTTTAAAACCACTATTCTTATTTGCATTTGAAACCGGAAGTTTCCAATCATCTCCCTTTTCTTTCTCTTCAAAATCCATTAAAAAGATCACATTTTGCCAACTTGATCTCTTCTAGGCCATGCTACCTTCCAGTAGTCCTTGAGCTGCCACTGTCAGATATATCCTAAATAACTGAAACTATCAAATGGTGAGAGACCTTTATGCATGAAGGTGAGTGAGTAAATGAAGACCATAAGCCAAATAGTGGGAATGTAGTTACTAGCAAACAACAAATTAAAGTGAGTTAGAACAGGTAGGTATAATAAGGGCAGGATAATTAATATAAGGAAAGACTAAGATCAGTTTATGTAAATAACAGAAACTTTTGGATAACACAAAAAGTCTTGTGTGAATTTATGTCTTAGTTTTATTTTCAGCCTTGTTAAATAAAATGAGTCTGTGTTTAAAAAATCACAAAGAACTCTTACAGAGCAGGCAAGATAGCTCAGCAGACTAAGCGGCTACTTATGCAAGCACAGGGACTGGAATTTAATCCCTGTCACCACATGCCGCTCCATCCCCACTCCCGCGCCTACCTAAGCACCCGCGTTAGTGCTCTGAGCTATCTGGCTGGCCCCAGCCTCATTTTAGCTATTCAAAGACTGTAATTATAATATCTGATATCCAACATTTCAAAAATCTATCTACACTGGTTATAAAACCTGATATTTTAAAAATTAAAAATGGAAAATTTCTTTTAAAAATGTTGCAATTCTCTTAGTTCTGAGAATGTAATTATTGTTTTGGAATAATGTAAATACAAGAAAAGCAAATCAGGAAAAATTTCCCTCAAAAATATTTTTTTAAGATCAGATATAGAGATTTAGCAATAATCAGTTATAAGTATTAACATAGTCAATGAATTAGTAAAACTTATACACTAAAAGAAGGTAAATGTTATACATAAAATCCAAAAATATCAATTCAAACCCTATATAACTAAATTTTATACTTAGCCTTTCAAAAAAATCATTTTCACTGCCTAGAGAGAAAAATGTATCACTTTATTAAAATAGATTTTTCCCCCTACTCTCATTCTGCCCAGAATGGTTAAATTGAAAATCAGTTTGGGGAGAGCTTCCTAAAATTTTCCAAACTAATAATTTAAATCTATTTCACATATTTTACATATCTTACTTAGTTAAACTTTTGTACATATACTTTACTGAACTGTAAAATGATTCTGTCCTTAAAACTATTTTAGTGAATGAAATTCCTTTTTAGTACACTAATCTCAGACGATGCTGTCATTCTCAAAATATTTTTCCTCAGTTTTACAGCTTTTCTGCTGTCATCTTTGGCCAGCACTATATGTTCTAACACTGATTAAGTGCCACTTATTCTGGAAAAGTTCAGAAAACCAACTGCAGATAAATTCTAATTTTAGAGTTTGAGAAATATTTTGTGAATTAAGTACATTTCTTTACTTGAGCTCTGAATATCTCTTATAAATTTTAAAACACACAGAAAATATCCATTTTATATTTTTTTGATTTATTGAGGTTTTACAAAAGCATTGGACCAGTTAAATATTAACACATTTAGAAAACCTTCAAATAAATTCTAGAAACATATTCTAGAGATTATAGTAATTATTAGTTTAGAGTTGGAAAATATGCAATTACTAAATTAGGAAAAATTTTAAGTACTTCCCAATAAGCATAATTTACTATATTGCAATGCTCTCATAGGAGATGATGGCAGATTCAGGAATAGAATCTAAGTTTTTCTGGTATGGAAATCTAAGTTCTTCCTAAAATTGTCACAAATATCAAAAAGTCCTGTTATACTTGAAGTTCCACTGAAACACTTTGAGAATTACCTGGTGCCAATTATCCATAGTCACACTATGCAACTATGCTATGACCACCATAGTTTGTCTCAGACTTTTGTTTTGTATAACCCAGGGATTTTCTAAAGGATGGCTTTTTTAAATATGAACACCCCAGCATTCTGTATATATGGCATATATAAAGGAAAAAAATGAAGTCATCTATCTCCATCTCCATCTCCCCTCCCCAGTGCAGGGATTACAAGCATCACAAGCACACTGCATATTGGTCACTGGGTCAGTACACCCCGGCGGAGGCTAGTGTGGTCTGTGGTGCAGGGGATCAAACCCCTGTCCCTGTGTTTGCCTAAGTAGGCTCTTATTCTACTGATCTTGCTGGCTCTATTTTATTTAAGCCATTTTGTTTTGATAGGGATATGAAAACTTCAAAAGTATCAGCTTTAAAAAAATAGAAAATGGCAATCCCCAGTTCCACAAAAAAAGAAAGAAAGAAAGAAAGAAAGAAAATGGTTTGTGAGTCACTGAGAGAGATTTTTCCTGATTATTTTTCTCCATTAGATAATTAGTTTTTCTAAATTGCTAGAAATGCTGAAACAGTGAGTTTAATTTAGACCCTCTTTAGTATTTTGCATGAGAAATACTTTTAAAGCCATGTAAAAGAGAATTATAAAAGTATAATAGAAATACCTAAATCAAAATATTGAGGCACAAGGCTCCATTCAGGATTTATTAGACAGTTCATAATTATGCAGGCAGACCTTACCCAGATCTGGAGATGAATAGATCCTATCAAAAGCATTTTCACTCTGCTCTAAAAATGAGAGCAATACAACTCAGATCTTAAAAAAATCCTGTGCTATTTTCACACTTAAAATTTGTCACATTTATTATTAGAGAAAAAAGACAAAAAGATACAGAAGAGAATGCAAGCCAGAGAAAATTCCCTTGATCGTTGGCTTGGCACAGACAAAGAGCTTTGAATCTTGTTTGAAGATACTCTATCCATTCATTACTGCAAATGAAATTCTTTCTTTAGGAAAAATGGATTGTGTTCAAAGCATTGACAATTCTATTTAACATAATGAAAAATACTTATTAAACCAGTTGTAGCTCTCTCAAATGAACTGAGATGAATGGTAAAATGTTTTAAATGTTTTTTGAGACCTTGAAGAAAAATAGAAAGGACACTTACTTGTCACAGAGAGAACCAGTCCTATTTTTTAGCACAGGTATACATAAACTAAATTCTAAATAACATGTAGTCAAATGTTACACACAGAAGGTGCTGGTGGATAAGACACACACATTGGAAGTATTATGGCTTAGATGCACATGTCCCTCAAGAGACACATGTGTCCAAAAGTAGAAGGTGATTGTAACACGGGGCTATACTCATCAGTGGATGAACCCACAAATGCATTCAGTTACTGAGAGTGCTGTTAGTAGATAGAGCCTAACTAGAGTGGGCCACTGTGGATGTGACCAGGGAGACTGTATCCCTCTCCAGATCTTTCCTTCTCTCCCTGCTCCCTAATATACTGGACATGAACAGTTTACTTTCTTGGAAGGGCTTTCAACCATGCAATTTTGCATTTGAGCCTGCAAACCACAGACTGAATCTTTTGAGATGGTGAGCCAAAGTTAGCATGTACTTTGTACCAGCAGCCAGAAAGTGACCAAGATAAGAAGAGATGTACACTTGATTCAAGTCAACAGAACATACAGTCTAGGGAAATACAAGTTGCATATATTTTAAACTCTATAAGAACCCTATTATCTCCTGCCAAAGTTTTTCATTTTCTGCCTTAGTCTGCAGAAGAGTTGCACTTCAGACAGACCTTCCAGATGTCTGTACCTCTTCCTAATTCTACTAGAAAATCTGAAATTCTTATAAATACTTCTATTTTTCTGCCCCGCCTCTTATCACTTGAAAACATAAAATGTCTATTAGCATTTGAACATAATCTTTATTAATTCTGGAAAGGATTGAATCAAGTGATACTAGTGTGATCTTTCTGTACCAGATGCATAGAACTTCTTTAATCTTTGAAGAATGACAGAAAACAGCACATGATGTGGGTTCACCACCAACACTTGATACACTTTTGCTTTAATATTTCAAAACATATATCACAAAGCATGACTAAATCAATATTTTTCTTTTTGTGTGTTAAGTAATATGTATGAAAATGTTAGATTTTTGAGGCCAGAAGGTTAAGTGAAATTCAAAGATGATTAAAAAGACTGATTTTAATCAGATTGACATAATGGATATGACAATATTAAATTCTAGAAGATAATAAATTTGCATATATGAACAACTAACCTAAATTATTATACCTAGTCCAATATTTTATTTAAATTATAATCAAGTACTGAGTGTTTTAAAACAAGGAAGGACTCAGAGACTATAAAATATATGGTAACGTTTCAATGCACCACATAAAAGAAAAACTACTTATGAATTTCTACCAATTCAATGTTGAAAAAATAATCACAAAGAAGTGAAAAAGCTTTGACTTTGTATATCTAATAAAATTAAAATGAAGACTAGGTTCTAAATGACTTAAGAAACATTCTTGAGCTTCCTGCTAACCTGCGCCTGCAGGACCAGTCCCAGCCCAAGTGCACTGTGGGCTAAACCCTCTCCCACAACCTTGGGATGCCTCCCACCACCCTGCGCAACGAGGAGGAATTTCTGCCGCATTCTGGGAACCCCCAGACACAGTCCTAGCCCAGGTCCGGTGAGTGTATGGGTGAGCTTCCTGCTACCCTGTGCCGCCTGGACCAAATACCGGTCCCAAACCAGGCGCGATGTGGGCCGGACCCTCTCCCACAACGCAGCACCTCCCCCACCCAGCCCGCTCAGTAGGAATTCCTGCCACGTTCCAAAAACCCCCAGACCCAGTCCTAGACCAGGTCCGGTGAGTGTGTGGGAGAGCTTCCTCTTCCCCATACTTCACCATGACCCCTCCAGGCACAGCTCAGGCCTGGCATACACGACTGGGGGTATCCCTGCAGCTGCAATCCCTGCAGAGAG